>NW_008331484.1:1044976-1069793 GCF_000622305.1 Nannospalax galili | reverse complement strand
GTCCCAGGACAGAAGAAACATCATTAAAAAAAAAAAAAAAATCCCTTAAATCTTGAAGTCTTACACATTTGTATGCTATTTATAAACATAATTTTCTAAGTCAGTATCCTTCTTCATTATCATTTCAAATTTAATTTTTTATAGTTACTTTCCTTTATTCCGTAATCTGAGAATAAAAGTAAAACAATTTCAATGTTTACTGATATCAAGCAATACAGGAGCACTCTGAGAAGAGTATTTGTCAAAAACAACATCTTGCACATATTGTGTTCTCTCTCGCTAATATATTTATATATATAAATGTAAAGGAGAAAAATACAACACAGATGAAAGGAAAAGTTATCTTAACCTACCTTTAGGGTTTCTTGCTTGTGGGTCTTAAGTTCTTCGTTTAGTTTAGTGATTTCCTTTTCTTGTCTACATTTAATGTCCTCGATCTCTGCCAATTTAGATTTTTCATTCACTAGTTCTTTTTCCTTCATTGACTGAAGGAAAATAATTAAAAATAAATATAAAACACCCACTGACTTGAAAATTAGTATATTAAAAATGTTGTTAACTATTACACTAGATCTGTACTTTTCTATTTAAATTAACTTGAACATATATTCCTTTCTTGCCTATTTAAGTTAGCAATATCACTATTAAGATTAGACAGTTCAGTCAATACTGTGAAATGAATAGCGCAAAGTAAGGCTACTATAAAATTGAGCAACACTGCTGACTATTCTAACTTCTATTAACTATGACTGACTTTATATAATGCTTCTACTGGAACATCATGCACAAATCTCTATTAATCTCTGTATGAGGCAGACTTTCAATCTCCATTTTATAACTAAATACAAAAGATTTTAAGAAAAATCATATCATCTACTAGAAATGAAGCTAACACTAAAACAAGATGTGCCTGATCGAAAAACCCTTGCAGTTAAGCAAAAATAAAATATAGTCTATCAAACTTTCTAAACTTGACGTATAAATTGTAAATTTCATCCCAGCTTCGACATCCCCACTCCCACAATAACACCCAATTTTTATAATTAAAGAAAAACTCAATTTAGAATATACCAAGAGTTTTATGGTGTGATAAACATGATTTCAAGACTACAAAAAGCAGTAAAATTGTGTCGATGTAAGAAGGAAGTGACTAGGAAGTACTCCCAAGTGCAGAATCTGCAATGATCAAACATGTTCTCACATATTCTCACGGACTTCTGACAGAGCCTCTGAAGATAAGGACGCTGCCTGTATGGGATAAGAGGGCTAACTAGGCAATCGCAAGGCTACTGCAAGTCTGAGAGGTGAATTTAAATGGGAGGAAAGGCAATACCTTTTCTTTCTGAATATCTTGTAGTGCTTTACTCTGTTCCTTGAGTTGCTGTTCTCTTTTTGCTGAATCCTGCTCCAAAGTAGCTTTGGCAGTCTTCAGTTCTTGAATCAATTTATTTTGGTTTCCAATTTGGTTTCTATTTGAAATCAAGTCTTCCTGTGCCAGAGAAAGCTTCTCTTCTACAGACTTACAAAAATAATGTCCTCAAATTATTATGATTAGCAGTTTCAACTAGGATAAGAGTTAATACAAGAGCAATAGAAAATAGTACATGCCACTTAGTAATGAGGGCATGTTCTGACATCCTGGCTAGAATATGTGTCATGTGGTAAAGCACACAGTCACCCAAACCTACCTAGTCTACCCTATGCCTTGCTTGAGCTCTATGGTAGAGTCTACATTACAAACCTGTACAACAGATCAAAGCACTAAATATTATAGGCAGGTATAAGGCCATGGTATGTTTTTGTGTTCCTAAATTTAGACAAATGTAGGAAGATTCAGAAAAATACACTAGACAATAGGACATTTACAGATCTGTTGGGATCTTATGCGATCAATGTCATTCATGTGGTCTGTCACTAACTTAAGCATTACTATGTGATATTATGAAAAGATCATGTGTTATGCCCTTCAACAAAATTATGTTCCCGGACATTGTGGCTCCCACCTTTAATCCCAGCACTTGTGAGGAAAAGGCAGGTATATCTTTGTGAGCTCAAAGCCAGCCTGGTCTACATAACCAGTTCTAGTGTGACTAAGGCTCAAAGAAAGACTCTGTCCTCACCCCTCACACCAAAAAGTAAAAGAGAACAAAAATAAAAATAAAAATATGAACTCTTATCCCTATGGAAAATATTTGTGGTACAAATTACTTAATGAATTCCCAAACCTCTAGAAGTAATCTAAAACTAAGTACCAAATCCCATCTTTAGTGTTTCTAAGTGATAGGAAGAATACTGAGACAGGACCATGTCAAATATATTCAAGAGAATGTGTATGTGGTTAGAGGCAAGACCAATAGAGATATGAAAGAAAATAATTTTTAAAAGAAATACAGTTGAGCTGGGTGGAGTGGTGCATGCCTTTAATCCCAGCACTCAGGAGGCAGAGGCAGGTGGATCTCTGTGAGTTCAAGGCCAGCCTGGTCTACATAGTGAGTTCTAGGACAGCTGGGGCTACAGGGAAACCTTGTCCAAAAAAAAAAAAAAAAAAAAAAAAAAAAAAAAAGAAGAAGAAGAAATAAAGTCGAACTAGGTGTGGTAGGGACCTCTTTAAGCACTTGGGAGGCAGAAGCAGCCAGATCTCTTCAAGTTCAAAGCTAACCAGGGCTACACTGTGAGACTGTTTCAAAACACCAAAACAGAACAAAACAAAACACAAAAAGAAAGTAAAGAAAATATTGTGTACATATACATTTTCTAGGATGTACTATGTCCCTTGATATGGTAAAAATTATGTATTTCTCAGCTGTCAATTTGATTAAACAAACAAACAAAGAAAAAGATCAGCCTTACATCTAAAGCTGTATTCTGACCAGCCATCAGCCCATTCACTGAACTGCTTGTTTTTGTGGTGCAATGAGGGATGTCAGTTAACACCATAGTTACTGACTGCTCTAAGTCTCCTATGTGATTAGTAGTAGTGCCATCCTGGTAGGATTTTCAGTCATCACGGAAACAAAACTTTGGAAATGTTGTGAGGGAGTTTCCAGATTAGATTGAGGTGGGAAGACCCACCCTAAATATGGGTGGCACCATTCCATGGGCTGGGGTCCTGGAATGAATAAAAAGAAGAGGGGCAGGCCCGTACTTATGTCTCTCCATGGATGCAACGTGATCAGTTCCCTTGAGCTCCTACTGCCATGACTCCCCAGCCACAATGCACTATATTCTGAAACTGTGAGATTAAATAAAGCCTTCCTTCCTTAAGTAGCTTTTGCAGGTATTTTGTCACAATAACAAGGAAAATAACTAATGCAAAGATATGAGATCAGTTAACATCACTGTTATTGACTGCTCTGAGGCCCACATGTTTTGAGAAGTGGAAGTGGAAAGAAATGGTAAATTAGATTTGGAGGTAGATATGGTGATGGGAACCTCAGGAAGTTTGCACTCTCAGCTATTTTTGCCAAGAACCATCAGAGAATGAGAACTTATTCTAAATTACTCTTCACCAGAAGTGCATCTAATTTTTTACTCTAGAGATGTATTTCTTTTAGAAAAAAGGCAGATAACTCAACTCAGGAATGATCTCTGCCAGTCGGGATTATATTTTGTGAAATATAAGTGAATCTGGGCATGGGGAACTTCTGTAATCCCAGCGCCTGAGAGGCTAAGGCAGGAGGACTGCACAGGAGTTGGAGGCCAGGCTGGTGAGTTTGAGGCTGGCCTAGAATACACAGTGACACCCTGCTTTAAAAATAAACAATGAAACAGATTAATAAATAAGGAGATTAAGCTTTCTGAAAAAGAAAGGTTACTCAGTTCAGAATTATCTTTGATATAAAGATCAATTTTTAATGACTGTCAGTAGAATACTAAACCTTTTAAGGCTATTTTTTCAGGTAATACCCAGAGTTACCGAGTTTTTTATTTATCAGGCGGATAATCATTAACTGAGTACACAAGTAAAAGAGGAGGGTGAAAGATGGTCCTTAACTTAGAAGAATGGTGTACAAAAAAGGAACAGAGGTGTTCAGGCATATGTTAGCTGCTGAAGAGAGAAACTGTGAGACCCTGTATAAAATGAGGTCTACAGAAGGCTGCACAGTATGCATCACAACAGATCTATATGTCTGTATGCCATGAAGGGAAGAGTGGTTTTAAGATTAATAAAATTTACTGGCTGAGGATATAGCTTAGTGGTAGAACACCTGCCTAGGATGCAAAAGACCATGAATTAGATCACAGCACTGAAACAAACAAAAAAACGAACTTCACAGCCTATTCTACAAGTCTATAATTGGGTAATAATGATTCTGATCTAGTAAGAATACCAAGACTTGATAAGACTAGAAAGCAATAGTACCTGTAAAAATTCTGTAAGAATTCCAAAATATATAAAAAAAAAAAAAAAAAAACCCAAACTGTCCTTGGTTTCTAAGATTTTAAACCCAGAGTCTCTAAAAATTCACACTTATAAAACCCAGTAATTAGTTTTTTAAAGTCAAGATTAAATTTAGCTGCTACATGAGGTCCTTTTTGAAGATGACAAGTTATTGCTATACCCTGCCTCTGAACATTCATGGACAGTCTTCCATGAAATAGCCATACAAATCTCATTTGTTCAGCATTACTTCCCCTTAGGAAGTCCCTTCTCCCACTCCATTTTTGCTTGTTTTTTAAATGTCTTTAATCTAACCATACCTATTGCAATAGGCAATTGCTGAGTGGATCAACTAACTCCCTTGACATACATCCTAGCTGACAAGAATTTGTGGGGTATATGATGATGCTGTGGGTTTTTCAGTCAGCAAGCCTTACTGTACTTCTCTTTTTCAAAGTAAAACCTTTACAATTTTAGCTTAGTTTTTTTTTTTTTTTTTAATATCTAAATAACATAAGGGGTAAGTACTAGGTCAAGAAGACTTATGTTTAATTCTGTATCCTATTACTCCAAAATTTTCACTTCACCCAGGGCATACATATATTTACAAGTGAACTCCATCTCTTTTTTTCCCTGGACAAATAACTACAGAATATAGACAAATGAAAGACTCAGGCAACAGGGCTGGGTGGGTGGGCACATGCCTTTAGTCCCAACACCTGGAAGCAGAGGCAAGCAGAACTTTGTAAGACTGAGGCTAGCCTGGTCTACATTAGTGAGTTCCAGGCAAGCTGGGGCTACAGGGAGACCATCTCAAAACAAAAAACAAAGGGGGCTGGAGAGATGGCTCAGTGGTTAAAAGCACTGACTGCTCTTACCCAGCACCCACATGGTGGCTACGAACCATCCTTAACTCCAGTTCCAGGGGAATCCGAAGCCCTCTTCTGACCTCTGCAGATTGCATGACACAGGTGCACTCACACACACGCAGGCAACACACTCATAGACATAAAATAAAAATAATAAAATATTTAAAAAAACAAACAAACCGCCCACCCTACAAAACAAAACAAAACAAAACAAAACAAAACAAAACAAAACAAAACAAAATACTCGGTCAACAAAAAAGTATTTCATAAATGACCAAGCAGATGGGGCTAACAACATAGATCAAGCCACATTTTCTTCAACCCTATGGATGTCCAAGTACACAAGTTCAGCCCTGGGTTTCTACTGACATAGACCACAGTAGGAAGCCTTCACACAGTTAAGTAACACATTACAAAATGTTCTCACTCTTTTCCCTTCTCTCTTATATGTAAGATGGGATCACTAAAGCAAGAGGAGGCTAACAATCATTTCTCTTTCTGGTCTATAAATGTCATTTGAGTGTCCTTGTGTGTAGCCATACCTTCAAACCAAACCTTCTGCAAGGCTGACTAACTGATTAAAACTTAATGATTGTGGAGAGTTTGGAATGTTATAAATCCATAGCCAAATTATCTTAGGCCATCTTTAGCCTTCTAAATAGCCATTTATTGCCCTCCTCTGTACCTGGACAGAACAGCTTTGTGACCATCAGGTAAACCATTTGTAATGTACAAACATAGCACTAGCTTTTCTTTGGAATGTATGAACTTAGCAGACCACTAGCTTCCACCAACTCAAAAGCTAAGTGTGTCATCAGTTACAAAGGAGGTCCATAACAGAGGTTTCTCTGCTTTGCTGTAATCCGCCCCTGGTATTTCTACCAATATCAGAAATTTTCAGTATTTGAAAAGTGACTTGATTTATTACTTTCTTTGTTCTGTTACCATAAAAACTTCATGAAACTGCTTCCATGATGGAACATGGAATTTCGAGTGACTAAGTCTCTGCTCTCAGGCATGGTCACTCATATTTGGCTCCAGAATAAATGATCACATCCCTTTTGAGGTGAAACTTATGTTTTGCACCAATTCTTGAGAACTTCTAATTTTCCAACTATACATCGTATTTTAGAATCATTAAAACATATTTTATAAATCTTATATTTTGTAAAAAAAAATCTACTGAGATGGTGGTAAAAGAAAAAATAGAGGTCTTTGAATAAGAAGAACTGAGCTTCAACCATGGTTCTGTCATGGTGCAGCCCTGGGCCTGTCTCACCTGCAATGGAAGCTTCAGAACAGAGGTTATCAAGACTTTGAGTTATAAAACCTTCTGTAGGCCACCACTTTGTTTTCTCTTCTGCTCAAATTTACATTTGAATTATCCTTCCATAACTGAAATTATCAGTATACAGTGTAACTTTCAGGCACAAAAATTATTTTTGCCTTAATAAGGTAATTTAAGACCAATAAATCCTATTACTAGATTATAATCTGGGTAAATAATAATATACATATAAAAAGAGTGCTTTACACAGAACTTTTACAATTAATCATTAAGTTTTTTTCACTATCACTTAAAATTCTTTCAAATTCAACACTTTTCTCTGTCCTTAATGCTATGCTCAACTCAAACCATCCTCTTGCCATTAGACTAAGGTAAGTCTCCTCTCAGGTCTCCTTGATTAGCCTAGATTCCCATAAGCTCTCTCATTCTGCAGTCAGTCAGTATCCCAAATGCATCTCTCTTCAGTACCTGCACATTAACTTTAGATTAAACCCAAACGTTTCCACAAAATATTCCTTGCCTTTCAACATGTTGTAAAGAAAATAATAACACTCTACTACTTAAATATCCCCGACATTCTCTTTTTGCACTAACCAACCTCTTCCTCCCTCCCTTTCTCACCACTGTGAAAATTCTTTCATTCAATTTCCTCTTTCTGTGTCAAATCTATTATTACTTCCCCTCACTTCCCCTGCAGCCTACTAAGATTTAGTACTTTTGCTTCATCTCCCTTGATCTTTAATCTCTTCTATTCTTTTAAACTTTAATCCTAGTTCTAACTCACACTAATTACCAGAATTTATTAAGAAAGAAATTCTTAACTATTCTCCCCACTAAGTTTCATCAATGTATTGTTCCAAGTAAGTTCCCTAAAATACTAGTTTTTTCATTTTACTCGGCTTGGCACTTCATTTACTTTTCTCCCCAGTATAAAATTCAATAGTTTCTGCTACACATCTAAATACCTTACAATTTAGACCCAATGTTTTTAACCTAAATTCCACACATAACCAGCACTCCTGGCTCTGCTTACTTTGTATATAGTACTTGTCAAATGACCCTGGGAAAATGACCTTTCTTAAGATTCTCTATTTTAAATTCATCCTTTAGGACCTAGTCACATATCTAAGTGACCTAGTTATTTCCATAAAGCTTTGGCTACAAGAGTCTAAGAATAAAAAATAAAATATATAAATTATATAGAAATAAAATATTTTAATATGGGAGATTATCAACAATTTTATAATTGTATACTTTAAATACATTAAAATTTCAAACACAGGAAAGAAATAGCACATTTTACCCTGACAAAAAGAAAAAGACAAAAGATAGAGGCTGGGACAGAGAGGCAAGGACAGGGACAGAGGCAGAGACAGGGACAAAAACTGAAGGGGACAGACACAGATTGGTTCTGACTGAATTTTCTGTGAGAGAACACAAATATTTCATTTCATTTATAGAATACATTAATATATAAAATTTATTTACTTTTTTATCTATATCCTTTAATAAACATGATCATATATTATTTTTTAAACTTTTAAACTTTTATTTTTATTTTATGTGTATGTGTATATTGCTTGCATATAGGTATGTGTACCCATGTTGTGCAATGCCCATGGAGGTCAGAAGAGGCTGTCGGATCCCCTGGGACTATAGTTAAGGACAGTTGTTAGCTGCCATATGGGTACTGGGATTCAAACCTGGGTCTTCTGCAAGAACAACCAGTGTTCTTAACCACTAAGCCATCTCTCCAGCCCCATGATCACATATTATTATGGTTATATTTCATTTGCCTTATTCTAATCATAGGATATTCCTGTCATCTTAGAAACCTGACAAATACATAAAACTAAAAATCAGTTTTGCTTGACAAAGCGACAGTAAAAACTATACTTTTCACAAATGACAATCAGACCATTTCTAATGTAATTTTCAATTCAAAGGCATGAAAATCCTTAGGTACACTGATAGTGTCATAATTAGCATATGCCCAAATTATTTCAGCACTATAACACATTTTAAATTTCTTATTTATGTATATTATGATTTTGTCCTAAATATTTAAAAATTTTAAAAAGAATATGAGTCTAAGAAATAAAATTTAATAGAAAATAAGTATGATATTCCATAAACTCTAACATTCCCTTGCCCATATCGATAAACAACTTACTGAGTTTTATAACATACTACAATTTACTATACCTTAAGGTCTTGCCTTGTCGCTAGAAGTTCAGACTCTTTCCCATAGAAATCAGACTGAAGCTGTTTGAAGTTCTCCTGACAGTTCTCATAGGTGCTTTGTAACACTGAGAATTTCTCTTTCTCTGTGGCTAGTTCCTGGGCTGCCTGTGATGACTGCTGCTGTAGTTTCTTCTCTAGCTCTGTCTGAAACATGCAGAAGTTATTTAAAACAGAATGCACAGAGAAAACCAGTCACAAATGTAAAATGAAATTCATACAACTAAAATATCTGAAAGTCAGCTGAATGCATTTATGCCCTAAAATACTTTAATAAACATTAACATACTTTATAAAGTCAAAGAATTAAAAAACTAACAAGTCCCAATACAAAATGCAAAAGCAATCAAAGAAAAGAAACATTCCACTAAGAAGTACTAAGTATTGGCTCTCAGGAGACTTGAAAGAAAATAAGAAGCCATTGGTGCACGGCACTGAAGCATGCAGTTTCTACTCTTGGAAATTCAAGAATAACTTCCGAAACTTCTTCCTATATCATCTTTGTTAATATCAAGACAGAAAAAGAAAATATAAAGGTTCAAACTACTCTAAAATTAACTTGTCTTTAAGAATATTTGGAAGAGGGCTGGAGAGATGGCTCAGCAATGAAAAGAGTGCTTGATGCTCTTGCAGAGGACACAGGATCAGTTCCCTGCATTCATGTGGTGGGTTAAAACAATCTGGTAACTCCAGTTACAGAGGAATACATATCTAAATCTTCATAATTCTATGACAATATTTTACTGAGTCATCTCCCTGTGACCATTACACCAATATATATCCCATAATACATCCTTTTTCCATGACCTACACTTGTCCTTAACAAAGCTAAATAATCCAAATTCCAAATCTTGTTTCAAAAATAGGCTTTATGACCAACACGCTCCAAAAAAGGTAAAAAAGATTCTGCCTTCCTAGAAGTTTATTCCTTATTATGGCATTCGCGTGTTAATAAAAAGGAGAACTAGTAATAAAATCACTTCCTCTAAACGCAGCCTTGCAGGTATCATCTAGTGAAGCCATGGAAAGCACAGGCAATATGTATTAAATATAAATCTCAAAAGAAATCATATAACAGTTTAACAGGAAGAAAGCATAAAAAATGTATTTTTAATTCACTAAATTATGATGTTAAAAAAATGGAGTGCTCAGGAATACTTGGATACGACACTAGATTCTAAGGGAAAAAGACCTCAATCTATCAAAGTGTGCAAGCCAGGAGTAGTGGTACATGTCTATAATTCCAGCAATTTGGGTGGCTAAGAAGATGGAGACTTCTAGCCTAAACTTAGCAACACAGCAAGACCTCACCTAGAAAAAAAAATCAAAACAAAATAAAAAAGAAACAAATATATTAAAATGTGCAACAAGCCCTGTGCAAAATCAAGTCTCCACATTCCACCACGGGTAGGGGAATGACTCATAAACCACCCTGGCTGAGGAGCTACTGATAGTCAATGGCCACTTGGGGAGGAGGAAGCATTTTCTTCAGCCTTGTAGCCACTGATAAGTTGTCTATGCTCCAGTAAGCAAACCCACACTCATGTTCATGCCAGGAACCTTAATTAAACTCAGGGGGCCATTAAAAAAAATAAGACAGGAAAGTAGTACAAAGACTTGGGAAGAAGAGGTCCAGAGGGGAGTGGGGAGATAGGGTAGAGTAAGAGGCTGTGAATATGACCAAAATACATTTATATACATGGATAAAGTTGTCACAGACAATTTTTTCACAGTTTTAGAGTATGCAACAAAAAATGTATTGTGGCAATTACATTCTGACTTTTATTATTATATATGTTAACGCTAAAAGATAAACTTTTCTAATCTTGCCCATATTTTTAGAAAACTGTTCTTTTTTAAAGTAGCATAACAGAAAAACTAGTAAACATAAAATGCATACTTATGATTTTTTATTTGCATCATTTGTATGACAGCTAAATCTTAATGACATGATATACTTAGGTTATTCTATATCCTAAAACTTGTACTCATTTCTCTATAGATGAATTAATACGCAAACGCTAACAATGGAGAAAAACATTTTGCTCAAATATTTGATACTAAATACAACCTATTTAGCTAACTCAGTCTCGACAAGAAGAAAATGTGTTTAAGAATGAAAATTAGGTAGCCTGGCATGGGAGTGCATGCCTTTAATCCCAGCACTCTCTCCAGCACTCAAGAGGCAGAGGCAGGCAGGCAGATCTCTGTGAGTTCCAGGCCAGTCTGGTCTACATGGTGAGTTCCAGCCCAGCTGGGGCTACAAGGAGACCCCGTCTCAAAAAGACAAAAAAAAAAAAAAAAAAAAAAAAAGAAAAAAAAGAAAAAAAAAGAAAGATGAAATGAAAACTAGGTGATTAAAAATAAATAATGCCTTTATATTTGGAAACAAAAAACATTCTGGTATTACATAAAACGTCAAATGGACTACATGAAATCTGACATTACAAAATTTTTAAAATGTATTCTACTTCATTTTTGCTATTTTCTTTCTCTTAATAAGGATGATTTATTTTTAATTCCTTTAAAGTGCTCTAAAATAGTAGAAATGTTACATAAGTAATTACCTTAACAGTAAATACTGCTTTTATGAACTTTCATGACTATTAGACAATTCTGATGAACACTCACTTATTTAATCATATATCAAATATGAACTTACAAAAATTTTGGACATGAACTTTTCTATGATAAAACTCTTATGCTTTAATATTATCTTAACTTTTACTTTTTCCCTCCTACAAACAGTAAACAAATTTCTTATCAGTACCTTTTGTGAAGCAGCACTTTTAACTTCTCCATGAAGTGCTTCAATCTGTTTTTTCTTCTGTTCATTTGATTGCTTTAGCTGATGTATGTTCCCCTGAAGTTGTTGCTCTTCTTTTTCCTTTTGTTTTAATGTATTTTGAGTCTGTGTGACTTCTCCTTTCAGTGAACTGAGTTCCAACTTCAACTGTTGAGAAGCCTAAGAGAAAATGAAACCTATTTGACTTATTTATTCATTCAAAAGACATTTGCTGAGCATTTTTGATATGCTACATACTACTCTTTGCAGAAGTTACCGAATCTCTTGGCCACCTTCTAAATGTGACTTATTTTTTACATAGTGATGTATTTGATAGTAACTATATAGGAGACCAGAAATACGTCTTTATCACTGTGTAGTTATTATCAAATATATCAATGTCTATGAAGGTCACTTCTATGAAAAGGCTATTGAGATTTTTTTCCAACTATAATAATGTTCCTTAACCATATGTAATTAAAACTCTTACGGTAGTTGATTCAGTTTCTCCTTTTCTTAATTATGTTCCTTTATTTGGCCTTGTATTTTAAACTAGTTTAAAGCTTAGTAATGGTAAGTAGTACAGAAATAACAATTTTAATATATATGAATATTACATTTCAGAGAAATAAACATTACTTTGACCAGGGTGAAAACAGTTTGAAAACACAAAGGCGTATTATACTGTACATATTTATACTACAGAAAAGAAAAGCATACCTCTTTCTCTTTTTCAAGTGACTTTTTCAGTTCATTCTGTTCCTTTAGTGTAATTTCTGCCTGTACTTGAAGCTGATGCCTTAATTCTTTACACGCTTTTTCCTAATAAACAAGAAAGTATATTACACAGAAAAATATCTATAATAACCCTGAGAATTATTTACGAGCTTAGTAAGAGAAACAAAAGAAAATAAATTGAGACCACTAATGATCTAAAATGTAGTAAGATCATTCATTTCAATGATACAAACAAGTAAATGGTATATGAGTGGTGGGGGGGCGGTGTCAGCAAAATGCTACAAGTTTCTACCAACTAACAAGTCCCAATAAAATATCAGAGACAATTCACTGTCATGTTTTTTGTTGTTTTCTTTTCTTTTCTTTTTTTGCTTTTGTTTGAGAAAGGGTCCACTATGTAGTCCTGGCTGGCCTGAAACTTGCTGTGTTGACCAGACTGGTATCAAACACACAAAGATCCTCCTGCCTCTGCCTCCCAAATGCCAGGATTATAGGCATGCACCATCACATCTGGCTGTGGTTTTAGTACATCAGTAAGGCTCAAGAAAATGGAACTGAGAAATATTTTTAAATAAAATGTTAAAGTGACAAGTTAAAAAATAATCATGTAACTTAAGGTGTACAGCTAGAAAAGGTTTACTACAAACATAAACGAAGCACAAAAATTTCACGTTTTTATACCACTAAACATGTTCACCTACCTTCACATGCAGAACAAAGGACTTTTACTTTTGCTGTTGTTATATTGTGCTATTCTTGGTTAAACTATTTCTGAGAATTTAATCCCCTTTAAGCATTTCCTGTGACTCTATAACTCTGCCTACAATTTAAATGTTTTATGGTATCTCTAAACATACTGCCTAGAGTTTTACAATACTCAGTAACCAGAAATTTTATAGAGCCAAAATTAAAAGGGTCTCTTTTTTTTTAAGGTATGTGAATAACATTTCACTAGATGTATTATCTGTGGTAATGTCCCCAACCACACAGACACACTGCAGTCACTCAGAAATCTATCATCTAACGCCAGAAAGAGACTGTTATACTCAACTGCAAACATCTCTGACTTCTAGAAAATTGTGCACATACACACACACACACACACACACACACACACACACACACATCATTATCAAAAGCACTTGGAGGCAGAGGCAGGCAGATCTCAGTGTGATGAAAGCCAGCTGGGATCAAAGGTATGCACCAGTGGACCCGGCAGAAGCTAGCTTTTTCTCAGGTTTAGCAATTCCAATTCCTTTTCTTCTGAGATATTTAAAAATATTTTAATGTAATATTCAAAGTCAACATGGGTTATCTGCCCTCTCTCCACCCCCATACAAAAGAAGATAATGAATTCTACCTAAGAAAGCAAATGGCAGACAACTAACCAAATCTAACACAGCGGCTTTTCCTTTCTGATTCTCTTTTTCAAATTCACTTTTGGAGTTTTCTAAAGAATTGGAAACTTTTGACAAGTTTTCCTTTGTTGTAGAAAGTTCTGCCATCAGAGTTTCTTTCTCCATCTTTACTTCTTTCAGTTCTGTTTCTACTGTTTGAATTATGTTATTCAATTCCTCATTCCGTGTCTTTGCATTGTGATTTAACTTTCCAAATTCTTGTTTTAAAATAACAATTTCTTCTTCTTTCTTGGTAAGAGTTTGTCTATTATTTTCAAGGGCTTCCGACTTTTTCTGTAGATCCAGTTTTGTACTGGATACCCTAGATATAAAGAAAGAATTTTTTAAATTAATGCTTAATTTCCCATTCAAAATCATCTGAGTGATTGAGTCTTAAAATTTAATATGGTTCAGAAGTATAAATAATTTTTTCAAGGCCACACAACTGAAAATTGCTTTAAAACATGTGATTGGATGCACATAATTTTCTCAGCAAGGCCCAAAGCATTTACACTTCCTGTCTTAATCTAGTCCTGTCTACTTCAGTAAATTGTCAAGAGAAATTCAGACAGCAAACCCTAGAAGGTCTACAATAATCAGAAAAGTCTCTCCATGCATCTTAAAGAACCTAGTATACTGGTAAGAAGACTTAGTCCTGGTCTCATCAATAAAACCCCAGATGTTTTTACATGAAATAAGAGCAGAGACACTCAGGCCTACATTCCTATATAGAGTTCTAGAAATGTAAGATCCTAGATGCTGTGGTACCTGTTTAGAATCCTAGCCCTCAAGAGGTAGAGGCAGGAGGGTTATGAGTTCAAGACCAGTCTGGGCTACAGAGTAAGGCACTGTTTCAGATAAACAAGTGCTGTGGATATAATTCTGCAGTAGAGTGCTTGCCTAGCATGTGCAAGGCCCAGTAGACAGACGGACGGACAGACAGACAGACAGACACACACACACCCAGGTATATAGGCAATAGAGATCTTAATCTCAAAACTTTTCTTACTCCAATGTGAAGTGGAAGCTTCTAAGTGATTTCTGACCCATGAGATTAGAACATAGAACAGAAATGGGCCAGTTCTTGATAACTACCTCTTATTTTTTATTAATTTTCTAAAGAAACTTTTAAAAAATGGAAACAATATAGATCCTACAAAAATAAAAAAAAGTACAGTATTATGCTAATGTCCTAGTTTGTCTCTCCATTGCTGTAACAAAACACTCTGACTAGTACCAACTTGGGGAGGAAAGGGTTTATTCAGCTTACATCTCCCAGGTCACAGTTCATCAAGGAGCACAAAGTAGGAACTCAGGGCAAGAACCTGGAGGCAGGAGCTGGAGCACAGGCCATGGAGGATCCCTGTTTACTGGCTTGCTCCCCTGGCCCCTGCTCAGTCCACTTTCCTATGCAACACAGGCCCACCTGCCAAGGGATGGCACCACCCACAGTGGGCTGGGCCCTCCCACATCACTCAACAATCAAGAAGGTGCCCCGTGGACATGGCCACAGGCCAGTCCAGTGAAGGCAATTCTCCAGTTGAGGCTCCCTCAACCCAGGTGTGTCAAGTTGACACTAAAGCTATCCAGCACAGGTGTTTAGATGAAAGCAATTCCTTGAAAGATCTACATTTCCAAAACTGCCTCAAGAAAAATAAATCTGAAAATCAGAATAGCACTTCATCTGTTAAATAAATTGAAGCCTTAATAAAGTCATAACAGAATTCCAAGCCATATGATTCATTGGTGAATTCCATTTAACATTTAAGGAATAATTCGTCACATATAAACTCTTTTAGAAAGTAGAAGAGGAAAAGCTTAATTTCTTTTTAAGATCAATGTAGCAGACCACCTGAGAGTGTCTGGATCCAACCTCCACCTGTTGGTGAGTTTCCCCAAATTGTGCCATGCCCAACCCCCTGCATTCCCGCACTGGGACTACATGTGGCTCCTCCCACTTCACTGGGGCTAGACCTCTCTGCCCTACAGTAGGGGCCCTGACCTCAGCAGCCTTCCTGAGAGTACTTGGATCAGGCCTCCCAGTGGTGGTGAGCTTGCCTAAATTGCACCCTGCCCAGCCCCCTAATTAGGATACCGTGAGGCCCCTCCCACTTCGCCAGGGCTAGAACTTTCAGCCCTACAGTAGGGGTTAAGACCTTAGCAGACCATCTGAGAGTGTCTAGCCTCCATCTGGTGGTAAGCTTCCCCAAATCAAGCCCTGCCCAACCCCTACGTGAGGCCCCTCCCACTATGCTAGGGATAGATTTCTCTGACCTACAGTAGGAAATGAGACCTTAGCAGACAGACTGAGAGTGCCAAAATTGGGCTTCCCCTTAGCAAACTTCCCAAGTTGTGCTTACAGTGTCCACTAGTATTGTTCAGACATTAGAAGGAAACCTGAGTGTACCTGAATGGAGCCTGATGAGCCTCCATGGGAGCTCATGAGTAGGATGATCTGAAGCCATCAGTTCCTTCTAATATAAAATCTGAGAGAATCCAAAACCTAGACAAACCAGCTTTACAAACCCAATGAGAAAACAACCAAGGCACACCAATAACACAAACAGAAGCAGATTTCAACTCAACAAAGGAAGACTTGAGTTTCATACCTGAATCACAAACAACAAAAGAAATCTACATAAGAAAATCATAACAGAAACATAATAAGGAAAACCAAAACAGTATGTTCCCACCAAACTTTACCAGCCCTATAGCAGACTTCTACAAGGAGAACCTCCTACAGATAACCCAGGACACAGAAATTAAAAGAAAAATCATAAACATGATCAAGGAATTCAATGAATTTAAAGAACACACAAACAAAGAACTAAAAAAAGATAGGGATAAACCTCTGACTGAATTCACAGAAGAGATAGAAAAACTGAAGAAAACTCAGACTGAAATAAAGAAGGAAGTGAAAAACTCAATAAGCCAATTCCAAACAACAGAAGAAAGCCTCACAGATAAAATTAATGAAATGGAAAACATAATACCAACACTGGAGGATAAAAGTGAAGAACTGGACCACTCAAGCAAAGATTATGGAAACATTTTTAAAAACACAGGAATGGAATATGCAGGAGATGTGGGACACCATGAAAAAAACCAAATCTCCATACTATATTCATAGAGGAAGGAGAAGAATTTCAGGTTAACGGTATTGACCAGATTTTAAACAAGACTGTAAAAATTAAGGACAGACATCCCCATACAAATACAATAAGCACAGAGAACACCAAACAGGACCAAAAAAGACACTCCACACAGCATATCATAGTAAAAGCACTAAATGTACAGAACAAAGAGAGAATACTGAAAGCTGTGAAAGAAAAACAAGTTGCATATAAAGGAAAACCCATCAGAATTACAGCTGACTTTTCAATGCAAACTATGAAAGCCAGAAGCTCCTGGGCAAAGTACTCCCAGCTCTAAATGACCATAGATGCTAACCCAGAATACTTTACCCAGCAAAAATGTCTATTATAGTTGAAGGGGAAAGAAAACTCTACCATGACATGAATAGGCTGAAAGAATACATGTCCACAAAACCAGCCCTTCAAAGAATACTTGAAACAATACAAAGAATGGAAAAAGGAACAACTATATCCCAGGGGCAACAGGAAGAAATTAAATGAAGGTATAATTGTGGAACCAAAAAATAAGACAAAGAATGTAAACAGTAATCAAAATGATAGCAACCAATACACATCTTTGAATAATAACTTTAAATATCAATGGACTTAACTCCCCAGTCAAAAAACACAGACTAGTTGAATGGATTAAGAAACAAAATCCGCCTTTGCATCCAGACCAACCCAGTTTCTTCTCTAGGTCCCCAAGAGCCCTCTGGGCCTGGTTCCGCCCTCACCTCCCTCTGCTTCCCTGGGCTGCACAACCCACCAGCCTCTCTCCTGGGTAAGTCCAGCAGTGCCCAATGCACCATGACTCCCCCAGCCTCATTCACCCTCCCAGCTACGCCCCCCCACCCCCACCCCGGTCCCATCTCTCCTCCTAGCCTGGATATTGGCCCATTTCTTGTCTTGGCACCCCAGACACTGAGGCTGACCTCTCAGCCCGGAACCACCACTGCTTCCTGATCCTTTGCATCCAGACCAACCCAGTTCCTTCTCTAGCTCCCCAGGAGCCCTCTGGGTCTGGTCCTGTCCTTACCTCTCTCTGCTTCCCTGAGTTGCATAACCCACCAGCTTCTCTCCTGGATAAGTCCAGCAGTGCCCACTGCGACTTAACTCCCCAGCCTCATTCACCCTCCCAATTGCCCTGTCCCATCTCTCCTCCTAGCCTTGCTAATGGCCCACTTTCTTGTCTTGACACCACAGACACTGGGGCTGACCGCTCTGCTAGGAGCCACTACTGCTTCCTGATCCTTTGCATCCAGACCAACCCACTTCCTTCTCGAGGTCCCCTGGAGCCCTCTGGGCCTGGTTCCACCCTCACCTCCCTCTGGTTCACTGGATGGGATGGCGACCATGTCCAAAACCAGCATTTTCCTGGGCCCTATGTCCAGGCCAGTCCAGCCCCCAAATTCCTGAGGACAACATCTTTTCTGGAGGGATCCAGACATTAGGAGAAAGCCTGGGAGCATCTGATCCTCATCTGACTTGGGCCACTGTGGGAACTCCTGAAGATGAAAGCAATTTGGCCACTTCAATATAAAATCAAAAGAGAGAACTGGAAGCCTAGTTTTTCATGCCCAACAAGTAACCACAAAGTCAGAAAAAGTTTACAAAAAGAAGCAGACCTAAACTTGAAGGCTTGAGTCTCATACAAGAATCAGAAACTACGAAAGAAACTGACATGTCTAAGTCACAGAGAAAAAAATAATAACATGAAAAACCAAAATAACATATCCCCACCAAATACCAAGAGTCTTCTAGAGGAGTACAATGAGAATCCCCTACAGATAACACAAGACATGGAACTCAAAAGAACAAGTATAAACATGATAAAAGAATTCAGTGAATTTAAAGAACACACAAAGAAATCAAAGAACTGAAGGAAGATCGGGATAAACTTCTGAAATAATTCAGAAAAGAGTTAGAAATATTGAAGATTACTCAGGCTGAAATGAAAAAGGAAGAGAAACACTCAGTAAGCCAATTAGAAAAGACAGGAGAAAGCCTCACCAATAGGAAGAATGAAATGGAAAACAGAATATCAAGACTAGAAGATAAAGTGGATGAACTAGACCACTCAAGCAAAGACTATGAAAAATTTAAGAAAACGCAAGAATGGAATATGTTGGAATTTGTGTGACACCATAAAAAGACCAAACATACGAAGCATAGGCATACAGGAAGGAGAAGAACCTCAAGATAATGGTATGGACCAGATCTTCAACATAATTGTAGAAGAAAATTTCCCAAAATTAAAGAAAGACTAGCCGGGCATGGTGGTGCACACCTGTAGTCCCAGCACTTGGGAGGCAGAGGCAGGCAGATCTCTGTGAGTTCAAGGCCAGCCTGGCCAGTCTTGAATTAGGGAAGCACATCATAGGAAAAACACTAAACGTACAAAACAAAGAGACAATACTGAAAGCTGTAAAAGAGAAACAACAAGTCACACATAAAGGAAAACCCATTAGGATTACAGCTGACTTTTCAGTGCAAACTATGAAAACCAGAAGAGCCTGGACCAAAGTATTTCTAGTTTTAAATGGTCACAGATGTCAAGACAGATTATTATACCCAGACAAATGTCTGTTATAATAGAAGGGGAAAGAAAAATCTTCCATGACATAAATAGGCTGAAGGAATTCATGTTCACAAAACCAGCCCTTCACAGAGTTCTGGAAGCAATACAAAGAGCTAGAGAAAGGAATGACTACACACACAGCGTTGCAGAAAGAAATTCAATGAAGGTATAACTGTGAAAATGCACAATTATATCAAGAATGTGAACAGAAATAAAAATGAGAGGATTCAACACACATCTTTCATTAATAACTTTAAATATCAACGGACTGAACTCCCCAGTCAAAACACAGACTAGGTGAATGGATTAAGAAACAAAACCCATCTTTTTGTTGTCTGCAAGAAACTCATCTCACTTTCAAGGACAGATGCTACCGTAAGGTGAAAGGATGGAAAAAAATATACCAAGTAAATGGTACTAACAAAAAAGCAGGCATTGCAATTCTAATATCTAACAAAATAGACTTTAAACTAAAACTAATCAGAAGAGATAAAGTGGGCCACTTCATTCAGATGAAAGGAACAATAAATCAAGAAGATATTAAAATCGTGAACATATATTCACCAAACTCTGGTGCACCCAACTTCATAAAAACAATACTACAGGACTTTTAAGACCCAGATTAATCCCAACTCATTAATAGTAGGGGACTTCAATACCCCACTGTCTCCATTAGATAGGTCAACAGGACAGAGAGTTAACAGAGAGACATCTGAATTAAACAATACCATACATCAAATAGACCTAACAAACATCTACCGAGTATTACACCCAAGCACCAAAGGATATACTTTCTATTCAGCGCCCCCTGGAACCTTCTCCAAAATCGACCATATACTGCAGCATAAAACAAACCTCAACAAATACAAAAACATTGAAATAATTCCATGCATTCTATCAGACCACAATGCAATAAAGCTTACAATCAACACCCAAAGAAGCCCTAATTACCACATGAACACATGGAGATTAAACAACACACTCCTAAATGATGAATGGGTCAAAAGAGAAATTAAGAAAGAAATAAAAGTACTCCTGGAACTAAATGAAAAGAACAATACAACACAACAAAACCTCTGGGACACACTGAAAGCTGTCCTTAGAGGGAGGTTTATAGCTCTAAGTGCCTACATCAAAAAATCGGAAAGAACAAAAATAAGTGACATAACATTGCAACCTAAGATACTTGAAAAGCAACAACAAATGAAACCCAAACCCAGCAGACAAGAAGAAATAACAAAAATCAGAGCAGAAATTAATGAAATTGAAACAAAGAAAACAATACAAAGAATCAAGGAATCCAAGAGCTGGTTCTTTGAAAAGATAAACAAGATTGACAGACCTCTAGCCCAGTTAACCAAGAGAAAGAAAGAGCACCTCCAAATCAACAAAATCAGAGATGAAAGGGGAAACATCACAACGGATCCAAAACCATTCAGAACATTATAAGGGAATACTTTAAAAATCTATATGCTATATTTGAAAATCTAAAAGAAATGGACGGATATCTAAAGGCACGGAAACCATCAAAAACTAAACCAAGAAGAGATTAACAGTTTATACAGACCCATAACACAAATTGAAACAGAAATACAAAACCTCCTGACTAAAAACAGCCCAGAACCAGATGGATTTACAGAAGAATTCAACCAGACATTTAAAGAAGATCTATATCCAATACTACTTAATTTATTCAAAAATATAGAAATGGACTCCATATGCATAGCTAAAGGCTACATAACAAGCAACAATGCCAGATAGGAGAAACCTTTTGAGTTGTCGGCCAGGGTGGCCAAAGGGACGCCCAGATAGTAACCCAGCATAGAACTGGGAAAATGAACAGCAGACCTCAATCTTATCTAAAGGAATATTGACAACTGATTGCTGCTAGATGAGGAACAGCTGACCTTCCTAAAACAAAGACCTCTAGATAGGCTGACTAGATTCACTGGATGGACAAGTACTGGGGAATGTCTGGGGGTGCCGACAACATAGTAGAGAGTAGCAGGGAAGACACAGTAAAAGGGCTCTAGTGGGGGGCCCCTATGGGGAGGGTGCCATTTGGTAAATGGGTATATAGATGAATAAGATTGGGATGTTCCGTGTGATATACACACACAAAAAAATCAACAAATTAAAAAAATTAGTTATATTTGAGGAGGAAGCATAAGAATTTATGTCAGTTAATTATTAGAGGTGACAAATATTACCACTGAGATCCACCCGATGAATTTATATCCATACACGGTGCCAAGGATCCGAGTGCAATTGATCATGACTAGTAATAATCAGAAATATACAGATTAGAGATGCATGTGCCAATGTCTAAATGTTATTAGCAAAAACAGTAAGTCTTTCTGTAAGAAACAGTATATTTTAAAATGAGGTGGAGCTCTTTCTTAAAGGTTAAAAACTCATTCAATTTTGTCTTACAGGGTTTATACTGAGTTCAATATTGTATAACTGTATTAATTCAACTGTGAATCTAAAAATTTTATAGCCACTTTTGAAAGAGATGTATCTTTGCTGTGGAAATTGTTATTGAGTATGTTAAAACTGTAATGAAATGCTTCCTCTTAAAGTTTTAAAATAAATTAAAAAGAAAAAGAAAAAAAGAAACAAAATCCATCCTTCTGTTTTCTGCAACAAACCCATCTCACCTCAAGGACAGGCACGACCTTACGGTAAAAGGACAGAAAAGAATATTTCAAGCAAATGGCACTAAGAAACAAGCAGTGGTTGCAATTCTAATATCTGACAAAACAGACTTTAAACTAAAACTAATCAGAAGAGATAAAGAGGGTTACTGCATTCTGATCAAAGGAACAATTAACCAAGAAAAGATTACAATCATGAACATATATGCACCAAACTCTGGTGAACCCAAATTCATAAAAATAGTATTACAGGACTAACGTTTAACCCCAGACACAGATTAGCCCCAACTCAGTAGTAGTAGGAGACTTCAATACCCAACTGTCTCCATTGGGAAGGTCAGCCGGACAAAGAATAAGCAGAGAGACATCCGAATTCAATGATACCATAAGTCGAATGGAACTAACAGACTTCTTCCAAATATCTCACCCAAGCACCAAAGAATACACTTTCTATTCAGCACCCCATGAAACTTTCTCAAAAACTGACCACATACTGGGGCACAAAACAAACCCCAACAAATGCAAAAAAAAAAAAAACCTGAAATAATTCCATGCATTCTATCAAATCACAAATGCAATAAAGTTTAATACTAACACTGGAAGAAGCCATAGTAACTACACAAACTCATGGAGATTAAACAACACACTTCTGAATGATGAAGAATATGTTATGTACATATTCCATAACATGTAAGGAAATTGAAACAGCAATTGAATACAAAATCTCCTGACTAAAAAAAGCCCAGGCCCAGAAGAATTTACAGCAGAATTCTACCAAACATTTAAAGACAATCTACAACCAATACTACTTAAATTATTTAAAAAGATAGAAACAGAGGGAGAAGTCCAAAATTCCTCTATGAAGCCATAATCACTCTACAATATCAAAATCAGGTAAACAAAACAAACAAACAAACAAACAAAACTAAAGACCCATATCCTTAATGAACACAGAAGCAAAAATTCTCAACAAAATAATTGCAAACCACATACAGATACACATCAAAAAGATCATCCACCATGATCAAGTCAGCTTTATCCCAGAGATGCTGGGATATTCAATATACATAAGTAATAAATGTTATAAAAGGACTCAAAGACAAAAATCATATGATCATCTCAATAGATATAGAAAAGGCTTTGACAGAATTCAATATGCATTTACATTAAAAGTACCAGAGGGAACTGGACTGGTGGGAACATATTTCAACAAAATTATACAAAAGAAACTATACACAAATTAAGCTATATACAAATTAAGCTATGTACAACAAACCCACAGCCAACATCATTCTAAATTGAGAAAATCTGGACGTATTCCCATTAAAATCAGAAACAAGACAAGGCTATCCACTATCTCTACTCCTTTTTAATATAGTCCTTAAAACCCTTGCTAGAGCAATAAGGCAAGAGAAAGAAATGAAAAGAGTACTAATTAGAAAAGAGGTAAAATTATCACTTTTTCAGATGACAGGATACTACTCCTAAGAAATCCCAAAAATTCCACCTGGAAAGTCTTAGAAATGATTAACACTTTCAGTAAACTGACGGGTTACAAAATTAATCTCCAAATATCAATAACAAGAAACCAGAGAAAGAATACATACAAACCCTCCCATTCACAATAGCTGAAAAAAAAAAGATGGATTGGAAGAATTAATATTATGAAAATGACCATTCTAATAAAAGGCATTTATAGAGTCAATGCAATGCTAATCAAAATCCCCATGACATTCTTCAGATAACTAGAAAAAACTATCTTAAAATTCATATGGAAGCACACAAAGACCCCAGATAGCCAAAGCAACCCTGAGTACAAAGAGCAATGCTGGGGGGATTACTATACCAGATTTCAATCTATATTACAGAGTTATGGTCATAAAAACAGCATGGTACTGGCACAAAAATAGACATGTAGATCAACAGACCATAACTGAAGACCCAAACATGATTACACACAATTTCAGCCACCTGATATTTGACAAAGGTGCCAAGAACACACAATGGAGGAAAGACAGCATCTTCAACAAATGGTGCTGGCAAAATTAGATCCCCAACTACAGAAGAATGAAACTAGACCCTTATCTTTCACCTTGCACAAAAGTCAACTCCAAATGAATCAAAGATCTCAATGTGAAACATGAAACTCTGAAACTGTTAGAAGAAAATATTAGCAGTAACCTACAAGATATAGCTGTAGGAAAGGACTTTCTAAATCAGACATCTGTCATTCATGAATTAAAGTCAACAATCAAGTGGGACCTCATTAAACTATAAAAGCTTCTGTACATCAAAAGAAACAACCAAGGAAGTAAAGAGAAAATCCACAAAGTGAGAGAAAATCTTCACCAGTGAAACATCTGACAGAGGTTTGATATCCAGAATATATAAGGAATTCAAAAAACAAAGAATCAAGAAAACAAATAACCCAATTAAAAAAGATGGGCTAAGGGTCTGAAAAGTTCTCAAAAGAAGAAACAAAATGGCTAAGAAACATCTTTAAAAGTGTCCAATCATTTCCTCCATGCTTCCAAGCAAAGCCAACCATGGTTGAGCAGGACCTTTGACTTATCTTTGCATAGGCAGAACTGGTAAAAGAACGGAGCCAGGGGCTCCTCCCAAGCCCATGTGACCCCTGAGGAACAGATCCTCAAACGACCTTAAGAGTAAAAATAAATTGGTTTATCTGGGACAACTGTATGGCCTTAAACACCCAAAAGGAAAGTATAACCAAAGATTAAAGGGGCCA
>NW_008331484.1:1037556-1044827 GCF_000622305.1 Nannospalax galili | reverse complement strand
CTTATCTAAAGGAATATTGACAACTGATTGCTGCTAGATGAGGAACATCAGACCTTCCTAAAAGAAAGACCTCTAGATAGGCTGACTAGATTCATCAGATGGACAAGTAGTGGGGAATGGCTGGGGTGCCAACAACACAGCAGACAGTAGCTTGGATATCAGATTATAAGGGCTCTAGTGGGGAGAAGGAGGCTATGGGAAGATGCCAACTGGGAAGTGGGTGTATAGTTGAATAAGATGGTTTGGGATGTTCTGTGTGATAAACACACACACACACACACACACAAAATCAACAAATTTTTTAAAAATGTATTATATTTGAGGAGGAAGCATGGAAATTTACGTCATGTTAATTAGTAGAGGTGATAATCATTACCACTGAAATCTACCCGATGGCTTTATAGACATACACAGGTGCCAAGGATCCAAGTGCAACTGATTATGACTAGTAATAGATACATACGCCAACATCTCAGTGCTAGTAACAAAAACAATGAGTCTTTCTGCAAGGAACAATATATCCTAAAATGAAATGGAGATCTTTTTTAAAGGTTAAAAGCTCATTCAATTCTATGTTTTACAGGGCTTATACTGAGTTCAATATTGTATAACTGTGAACCTAGAAACTTACAGCCACTTGTGAAAGAGATATACTCTTGCTCTGGAGTGTAGTACTGAATATGTTAAAGCTATAATGAAATGCTTCTTCTAATCATGTAGTTATTAAAAATTTTTTAAAAATGATAAAAAAGTGTTCAACGTCATTAGTAATTAAGAAAATGCAAATTAAAACCACTTTAAGATTTCATCTTACCACAGTCAAAGTGGCTAAGATCAAGAGAACAAATGATATAAAATGCTGGAAAGGATGCGGGGAAAGGGAAACACTTATTCACTGCTGGTAGGATTGCAAACTCATGCAACCCTATGGAAAGCAGTGTGGTGATCTCTTAAAAACGTAAAAATGAACCTACCATCCGACCTGGTTATACCACTCCTTAGCATATACCCAAAGGACTCATACTACTGCAGAGATACTTGTACATCCATGTTTGCTGTTGCTCCTTTCACAATAGCCAAGAGATGGAAGTAACCTAAGTTTCCCTCATCTGACAAGTAGATAATGAAAATGTGGTAGATTTACACAATGGAGTTCTACTCAGTGGTAAAGAAAGACAAATCATGAAATATACAGGTAAATAGATGGAACTACAAACTGTTATACTATGTGAAGTAAACTAGACTCAAAAACAATGTTTTCCCTCCTTTGTGGATTGTAGCACCAATCCCTTATATGTGAGTATATATCCTGATTAACTTCAAGAACCAAGAAAACGGAAAGGAATCAGAGAGGTAAAGAAAAAGAAGAAACCTGAGAGAGAAGAACAGTAGGAGACAGGTTTACTAAGGGGGAAATGTGTACAATGGGGGTATTTAAATGGGAGGAGGGAGGGACGGAGGGTTATTCAAGAGACTATGGGAGTAAAGTGGAAGACAGAGCTCAAGAGAGGCAGGACCATAGGAGACAGGTATTATCATGGGAGAAATGGGGAAAATATGGATTCTTTAAATGGGGAGGGTATGGAGGGAGGGTGTAGACAGAGAAAGAAAGAAAAGAGATAATCATGCCTAGCTAGTGTAAAAAACCAAAGAGAATTGTATTAGTCCAAAAACCTACTAAATTTTTCAGTTGGTTTCACATACAATATCTCTACATGAGTCCATATGTATAGCTGAAGGCTACATAACAAGCAACAGTGCCAGACAGGATAAACCTTCGAGTTGTTGGCCAGGGTAGTACAAGAGACTCCCAAAATTACATAGGCTATTGCCATAGTCCTTGATTGCCTCCCAGAACTTGAAGATAAGACCCTATTGCTGAAGACAGGACATACTTCAGGCACAGGATTTGGAGCAATGGAGCTGGAACTGACCCGGAAGCCACTTTCTCCCAAAGACTAGCTCTCATGGTTTTGGAGTGTACTACACAAGATGCTAAGGGAGAAATCAATTGATGTAACAACTCCAGATTCAGAGCCTAATAACCACACCAATGACTGGCACAGCATTCATGCCGTAGTGACACTTTTATCTTAGGAGTAATCAATGGCTACCTAATTGGACTTAAAGCCCACTCAATGGGAGGAAACTCATGTGTGGTACTATAAATACACAAAGCTGGAGAGATCACAGATCTTAGAGAAAACTCAAAGGCTGTCATATTCCTAGACATACATAATTTTTTACTATGTGCAAAATATAGATTCTTATATTTACAGACAGGTATCCTAATCACCACTCATCAAAGAAGCTTATTTTGTAACAGATGGAGATTATCACAGAGTTCCACAACTGGTCATACACAGAGATTGTCTGTGAATTGCCCAAACCTAAGTAGCACATTTACAATGCAACCTCTATACCTAAGGTTCATGGAACATAGAACAAGGGATTAAGAGGACACTAATGCATCTCTCAGTTCTCATCAATGAAGCTCCCTCATGCAACAAAGGGCCAGGAACACAAATGGTCACAAATGGCCAATGCATAGAGGATAAAATTCTGCAGAGTGTGGGTCCTTCGATAGGACCCAGGCAAACTCACGCCAACAAAAACCCTGCACAGAACTGTGGAAATGGGCAACTGGCCCCAAACTTAGTTGAAGTAGTACTGGCAGCTGATTACTAGGTGAGGAAGAGCTCATCTTCTTAAAGAGAGGGACTATAGATAGGCTGATTAGACCTCAATGGATGAACTTGCACTGAGAGACATCTGGGGACACTAACTTGACACGATACACCTTAATGCAAATGACAGAATGCATGAATTCCAGTGGGGGTGTATGGGAGGGTGCCAATGGGGAAGAGTGTATAAAGATGATTAAAATGTTCTTTATGAAATACACAAAAATTCAATAAATAATTTACAAAAAAATCCAGTAATCAAAAGAACCTAATAGAAAGAATTTTTAAACACATATACAAGTGAAGATGTTTGAATGGCTAATAAGAGCACAGGAAATTTAATAGCCTCAGGGGAATGCAAGTTAATACCACAATGGGATAGCTTTTCATGCTCAGCAGTCAAAATTAATGGGAATACTAACAAAAACACCGGCAATGGCACAACACAATGGAAACATTTCTGGTTGAAATACAAAATAGTACAATCATTTTAAAGAAAATCTTGGCAATTTTATACATTGCTAACTAAGCAAACATCAACCCTACCATGACCAGCAGTAACACAAAAATATTTGTAGAATACTCATTATCTTTATTCACCATAGATTAAAAACTAGAAACCTCAAATTATCAATTACAGAATAAATTACAGTACATTCATTGAGTAGAAAAACAGCAATAAAAAATAATGAATTCATTCAACTATATGGATAAATTTTTAAAAACAGTACAATTGGGCTTGGGAGATTCTTCGGTGATTAGGGTACTTGCTGTACAGGAGGGAGGACTAGAACTCACACACCCACACCTAAGCTGAATGGGCAAGGAGGCCTGCCTATAGTCTCTGAAGGAAGCTGGCTAGCTAGATTAGCCAAACCAGTGAGCTGGGTTTACGTGAGAGACCCTGCCTCAATATATAATGTAGAGAGCAATGAACAAAGACACCTACTGTCAGCCTCTGTCTTCTACAGGCATAGACTTGTACACATGTGCCCACACACATGCAAACCTGTATACACAAATGTGTGCACACCACACACATATATACATGCAAGAAATTGTTCATTAAGTGAAAAAAAGTCAATGACGGGCTGGAGAGATGGGTCAGTGGTTAAGAACACTAGCTGTTTTCTTGCAGAAGACCCAGATTTGAATCCCAGTACCCACATGGCAGCTAACAACTGTCTGTAACTATAGTTCAAAGGGATCCAATGGCCTCTTCTGTCCTCCGTGGGCATTGTACAAAAATGGGTGCACATACATACATGCATTCAATACATGCATACACATAAACTAAAAATAATAAAGTATCTAAAAATTTATTTTTAAAAAGTCAATGACAAAAAGAGTATATACGATTCCTCTTATATAAATTCAAAACATCTAATTACTCTAAAGAGACTGAAATAGAACTGTGGCTGTCCAGAGGGAAAAGATGAGGTGTTGACCAGAAGTATGTAAAGAGAAACTCCAGGAGGAATGAAAATACTCTATATGGAGGAGAACAGAGAGTAGGCATGGTTAGAGTATTACACTAATTAAAACTCAAATTGTATATATAATACCTATGCATTTAACTTTACCTCAATAATAATAAGGAATGTACACTGATTATGTTGTTTCTTGATAACAAAACTAAGCTAGCAAAATGTATTATAAAGTTGAAAACTAATTTTTAATGAACAGGAATCCATACTTTTTTAGCATAGTGCCTCAGAGCAGAAGTCTAACTGGGTGCTACATAGATACATTCCAGTATTAACATTTTATATTAACTTATTCAAACTGGTGAACAACTCAAAATGAATGCTCAAGAGAAATGGATACCACATTAATACTGGAAAGAGACTAAACCAAAATTTATACAAGTTTTCAGTCCTTTCTAGTGAAGGTAACTTGAACTAAATAATGATGGCTTTATTTTTCATTGACATTAGCAGCTTACAAAACTAACACAAAATAAACACCGAGTGAATCTCTAAGAACAATGATAGAAAAACTGAAATCTTATGGAAAACTGAATACTTAGTTTATAATCCTCTCTGAATTTATAAGTGGTAGTTTAGCTTACATTTCTTTCTCCATTTCAAGTTGTTTACTCAGTTCTGTAGCTCTAAGCTCTAAATCAGTGTTCCGCTGTCTTTGCTGCTGTAGATCCTGCAAAGCTTGCTCCTTGCTTGCTTTTACTTCAAAAGTATCAGCTTCTAGTTTCTATGGATAAAATAAAGCTGTCATTTTGAGGTTAATAACTACCAATATGGCATTATAGCATTGTTTAAATTCAAATCGACACTGACAAAATACCTAAAATAACCATAATATATTTATGAAAACACACTCTAAAACCTCTACCAAGTAAGGAAGCTATTTAGTTTAAAAGTCTGTCAGAGAATCTAGCACAGACTTTTCACACATAATTAGTAGTCAATGTTTATTTTAAAAATTAATTAGAATAAACTTAAAGCATAAATATTTATTGAAAATGTAAAGTTTGATAATTCAAATTTAAATAAACCAAGTAACAGGTCATTCCTGTACACATTTAATGTACATTACTTGTATATCTGCATAACAGTGAAGCAACAATAAGATACTTAAAATTAAAAGATTTGTGATGTAGTCCTCTAATTGACACCTATGGGCATTAAATATGAAGCAATTAAAATTTTATTGCTTTATTAATATGTTGATTCAGATTATACTATTGTTCTTCACAGTGTACTATGCATCTAATATGTATTATGTATATAATTTCTCAAATTTATTAAAATCAAACTGCTAGATACAGGTTTAAACATAAGCAATGTATTTTCATGCATAACTGTACATTTACATATTCTATAAATCAACTGGTATCTGTAATTCTTATTCATGAAAAATTTCCGATATAACAAATTAATTCTACAATATTATGCTTATGTACATCATATGAATACTTCTTAAGTTACTGATTTCAAAATATTAAAAAGCTGATAATCATGGGACTGGAGAGATGGCTCAGGGGGTAAGAGCACTGACTGCTCTTGTAGAGGACCTACGTTTGGTTCCCAGGACCCACATGACAGGTAATAACCATCCATAACTCAAGTTCCAGGGAATCTCACACTCTCTTCTAACCTCTGCTCGACAGGGATGCACTTACATATGCAGGCAAAAAGCTCACACACAGTTCAATGTATAACAATGTTTGATAATTTTCAATACCTATAATGCTTAAATCAGGTTAGATATATTTATCTCCTTTTCTTTGTGGTAAAAGCATTTAAAAAAAAACCCTTTGTTCTAGCTTTTTAAATGTACAGTATATAGTTCTTATCTATAATCACCATACTGTGCAATAAGAACAGAACTTCTTGTTCCTATGATAAAAAACTACTTTCCAAAGGTACCTAAGTAAGAGTTCTCATTGGTCACTTTTCAGCAACACAGTATTATCTATTCTTTCAACCATATCTAACTTTTCATTACTACTATTGTTCACAGTAAGAAAAAGAAACCTTTACAGAAATATAACTTTAAAGGTCATTCTTCCATATTATACTGGTATAGATAACATATAAAATATCCATGTCTCATGATTGTATAATCATACAACATTCTTCAATTGAACATGGGTGTGTAAGTAACAAAGAAACCTAAGACATTTTTGCTGAACTGATAGTAATTCTAATTGAAAAGACAAGAGACTCAAGCCAAATCCTTCTCTGATACATTTAGTCATTTTATCTCTTCAATAAGTCAACACCTCACATGAAATTGTGTTGAAGTTCAGCTTATCATGATTTAAATGTATTACTAAATTAGAAGCAAAATCCAAAGGGTACAAATGCAAAGTTTCAAAATGAAAATAACTCTACTGTATAAGAAATACTATATTGGAATAAGAAGGAGCTCAAGAGAGGTAGGACCGTAGAAGAAGGGTATTATTAAGGGAGAAAGTGGAGAAATGGGGGCACCTTAAGTGGGAAAACCATGATGGAAGGGTGAGCCAATGTGAGAGATAAATAATGCCTAGCTAGTTTTGAAAACCAGAGGGATCCTTATTACTCCTACAACCTACTGGCAAATTATACACAGAAGATCAAGAAATATATGTCTAGGTAAGGTTTATCTGAGAACAATTGGTCTTTGTCCAAGATTTGTCTACATGACACACAGTAATTAAAAGTACCAGACTGGTGGAACTAACCTTCTTGGGTGTTCTCCTGGGTTGAACCGTTGACTGATTTTTCTCTCTTAGCAGCTTGCAGAGTGTCCTCCAAAATATGAGAGGTAGTCTTCAGGGAAGTGGCTTACAGGACAGTTCCGCCTGCATTGCTCCAAATCCTGTGTCTGAAGTATGTCCTGTCTTCATCAACACTGTTTTATCTCTAGGTTCTGGGAGATAATCAAGGACTGTAGCAATAGCCTTTATTATTTTGGAGTCTTTTGGGCTACCCTAACCAAGAACTCAAAGGGAGGTTTCCCATGCCTGGCACTGTGATTTTTGTTATATAGCTTTCAGCTATATACATGGACTCATATTTATATGTGTATTTTCCATAAGCTTATTAAATACTATATTTCCCTTTGTTTTTCATACCACTT
>NW_008331484.1:994611-1037469 GCF_000622305.1 Nannospalax galili | reverse complement strand
TATGCATAGCTAAAGGCTACATAACAAGCAACAATGCCAGATAGGAGAAACGTTGAGTTGTTGGCCAGGGTGGCCAAAGGGACTCCCAGATAGTAAGTAACCTAGCATAGAATTTGGAAAATGAACAGCAAACCCCAATCTTATCTAAAAGAATATTGACAACTGATTGCTGCTAGATGAGGAACAGCTGACCCTCCTAAAACAAAGACCTCTAGATAGGCTGACTAGATTCAATAGAAGGGCAAGTAGTGGGGAATGGCTGGGGGTGCTGACAACACAGCAGACAGGTACAGGGACGTCAGAGTATGAGGGCTCTAGTTGGGGGGAGGGAGGCTATGGGAAGGTGCCATCTGGGAAGTGGGTCTATAGTTGAATAAGATGGTTTGGGATGTTCTGTGTCATATATATATATATATACACACACACACATACACACAAAAAAATCAACGAATTTTTAAAAATGTATTATATTTGAGGAGGAAGCATGGAAATTTGCATCATGCTAATTAGTAGAGGTGATAAACATTACCACTGAAATCTACCCGATGACTTTATAGACATACAGAGGCTCCAAGGATCCAAGTGCAACAGATTCTGACTAGTAATAATCAGATACATCCAGATTAGAGATGCATGCACCAACATCTCAGTGTTAGTAGCAAAAACAATGAGTCTTTCTGCAAGGAACAATATATTCTAAAATGAAATGGAGATCTTTTTTAAAGGTTAAAACCTCATTTAATTTTATGTCATATAGGGTTTATACTGAGTACAATATTGTATAACTGTAATAATTCAACTGTATACCTAAAAACTTACAGCCAATTTTGAAAGAGATGCATCCTACCTCAGGAAAACGTTATTGAATATGTCAATGCTGTTGTAATGAAATGCTTCTTCTAAGTATGTGGTTATTAAATAAATAATTTTTAAAAAAGAGATGGAAAAATCAGAGGAGAGGCGAGAGATTTTATAACAACAAACTCATACAGCAGACCCATGTTTGGTGGTCTCTTAGAAATACTTAACGTTTTAAAATGAAATCAGAATATATACTGCCATTTATAAAATCCACCCACAAATGAAGGAATTAAAAATAAAATTGGAATTAAAAATTAAGTCATGAAAGAGTAAAGTAATTTTTGAAATTTTATACAACCACCTTTCTCTGTTAATTAAAATTTTTGATTCTGTTAAGGTCACTGGATTCTAAATAACAGTGTTGAATAAAAACTTAGGGAAAATCACCTTTTTAAATATACAAACCTTAATTTGGCCTTCTAACTCTTCAGTTTTTTGTTCTAGAGAGAGATGTTTCTCTTTGTACTCTTTAAGATGACTTTCCAGCTGACTGCAATGCTCTTGTTTTTCTTGTAACTTTGTACTGAGCTGCTCCAACTGTATGGTGATCTTATGTAACTCCTACAGAAAAGTACAATTGAAGAAAACTTTGGAAAGACTTATTAACGTTACAGAGCACAGATGTTCAGTCAAAGTAAAACCCTTAACTCTAATTTTACATAGGAAAATATTTGGAGTAAGATTTCAGACATGTTCAATGATTTCCAGAGTTATCTTTATCAACATAAAGGAAACAAAGTTTTACATAGTAAGACACTAAGTTTGCATTATATAAAAGTTAACTTTTGTGTGTGTGGCACTGGGAATCAAAATCAGGGCCTCACGCATGCTAAATAAGCACTATACTATTGAGCTACATCTCCAGCCCAGTTAATAACTTTTTAAAATATTTTTCTATAAAGTTATTTAAAATCTAAAACATATGACAAAACATTAAGTAAATGAATGAAAATTACTATATGGTAATAAATGTTTTCAATTTTCAAAACACTACTTTAAAATTATATTCTAAAAATACTGTAGTGATAACTGTAAAACTCATTCAAGTCATTAGAAAATCCAATTTCACAGAAATAAAGCAGAAATCACGAATAAATCCACCACCCATGGATAATCATTGTTAATATTTTGATAACATTCCTTCTGGTCTTCTCTGTATACTAATTTCTTTTTACTTATTTTTTGTACATGTAAGAGTAGGCTGAGTGGTTAAGAGTGCATACTGCTCTTGCAGAGGATGCAAGTTTGGTTCCCAGCACTCCTGTTGGGCAGCTCACAAGCACCTGTAACTTGAGCTCCAGGGGGGTGTCTGTGGGCAACTTACTCATGTGCACATACCCACAGACAGACACAAACAAACATAATTTTTTGTCTTTTTGAGACAGGGTCTCCCTGTAGCCCCAGCTGTCCTGGAACTCACTATGTAGACCAGGCTGGCCTTGAACTCACAGAGATCCGCCTGGCTCTGTCTCCAGAGGCATGCGCCACCACGCCCGGCACAAACATAATTTTTAAAAATTCACTGGGTGTGGTGGCATAGGTCTTTAATGACGGCACTTGGGCGCCAGAGGCAGAGGCAGGCAGATCTCTGTGAGATCAAAGCCAGCCTAGTCTACATAGTGAGTTCCAGGCAGCTGGGGCTATAGGAAGTCTCTATCTCAAAAATAAATAAATAAATAAATAAATAAATAAATAAATAAATAAATAAATAAATAAATCTTTAAAAAAAGAGAGAATAGGCTGAGACTGTAGCTCAGTGGTAGAGAGCTTTCCTAGCATGTGTGAGAACACAAATTCAAACCCCAGCACTATAATAAATGAATAAATTAAATTAAGTAAATAAAATTAAAAATTGGATCTCACTTTACATAATATTTAGCCTCCTTTATTTTCACACAACGATTCGTCATAAAACTTTCTGATATTGTTTTCTAGATTATATTCAACTGCATTAATTTCCATTTTACTAGTGTGACCTATTTTTTTAGTCAAATCTACTTTAAATTCTTAGACTGCTACTATACTACATTTTCTGCATTTATTAACAGAGGCACAGCAGAATCTTTAAAACTTATTATCTTCTTAGGATAAAAGACTAGAAAATATGGAAAAATTTGAAGTTCTATTTAAAAATTATTTGTTAAATCAGCATACAAAGTAACAGTTTCATTATAGCATTTTCTTATATACTCTGTTCTGACTGATCATCCCCATTCCTCTCCATCTCTCCACCTAATTCTCAAGTTCTTAAACACATATATAGAGACACACATTTTCTTCTATAGTGTCAAATGTATTCCATTACTGTCGCAATTGCAACTGATTCTTAATGAACCTGAGTATTTCCTAATATAGTTTTGAACATGTATACAAATCGAGTATGCCTTAGAACAGAAATTATTTTTTTTCAGACTTTGGAATATAGACTTCAAAGGTAAAGTATCCCAAATCAAAAATTTAAGATTCTATAGGATCCAAAATCCATCACTGGTGCTCACAAAGTTTTGTATTTGGTACAAATATTTTGAACGTCATATTTTTGAATAAGGAATGCTCGTCCTGAATTTCCTTAGAGGTTAACTTCCTTCTAACAATGTTTTAAGCAATGATATAGTCCAGAAATTGTTTTATCTTTTTGTTATTTGCTCTTAATTTTGTAAGTAATATTCTGACAGATGAAGTTTACCCTTTTTGTGACTGTTCATTTATAAACATACTTTCCATTATCATTGCTGGCTCCAATTTCATGCTCAGAAAACACTTTTCAGACGAGTTTAACAATAAAAGTAAACTGGAAGTAGCAAAACCACATATATCTGTGATCCCATTTGAATAAAAGAAAATATTAGTGTGTGTGCACGCACACACAAACATATAACTATACATGCGTTTTTAATGCTTTCAGAGATCTGGAATAATGTATATCAAATCTAATAGAAAACTTTCCATCTAAGGAGAAAAACAGGATTAAAGCATAAATATAGAAATTTTTTTTCATTTTGATATACTATATTTTTCTTTAAAACATATATCAAAGTATTCAATATTTTTCTTAATAAACAAGTAAATTCTTAAAAATCTCTGCCTGATAAAAGCTGAAAAAAATCCACTAGCATTTTGGTCTTGGTCCTAACTTAGAAGCTTCTTCTGAGAAAGTTAGGGTATACATTTCCTCCATGCCTTCACTCTCTTACCTCAAAGAAAATAAGTAACTCTTACAATTGAGATGGCACATGTATCTGGGTCACAGGCAGCCTACTTGCTAAAATAAATGTAGTGATGTATCTCACTTCTCTACATCACTGGCACTTGATAGAAGCAGGCAACAATCCCACACTTGGAAGTAAATATTTCATCTCCTGCTAAGGTCTAGGCTAATGAGGACACACAGTACAATATTAGGAAGCCAATTATACCAGCATACTAGTTTTGTCAAAAGCAGATGTGGCATTTTTATATTCATCTATCTGACTCAACTTTGTTCTGAACTCAGGGAGGAATTAAGAGGGTTATGCAAGTCTATCACAAAATTATATAAAACTGGGTATCATTGTTACAAATTCATCATGAATGTATTTACAAAAACACTAGATAATAATGCGAAATTACCAAGTTCCCTACCTGCTGCTTATCTTGTAATGCGTTTTGAGCTGTGTCCAAATGATTCTGAAGATCGGCTCTTTGAGCAGTTTTTGCTGCTTCTGCTGATAGTAATAATTCAGTTTTGGCTTTAATCTGTAACAAAATTTATATGTTACTTAATTCTATATTGAGTTGTGAACTTCTTTTTTAATAAACATTGATTTTGTCACCAATATATTAAAAAGTTAAGTCCTTTACTAGAAAAATAGTAACTTAGACATTGAAAAATATGCGTGTGAAAGTCCTCCAAATAGAAGGGAGAAGACTCCTGATGCTTATATAACAATGGAAAGATATTTCTCTATGACAATAAAGTACTATTGTACTCCCAAAACACTATAGTGCCCCTTATTAAGAAAGATGGTGGCAGGAATGGTAGGTCTGTAATCAGAGCATTTGGGTGGCACAGGCAAAAGGATTCTGAGTTACAGTTCAACCTGTGCTACATGGTTAGATGATGTCTTAAAAACAATAACAACAATAACAACAACAAAAAGAAACCAAAGAAACTGTAATTTTTTTTTTTCCTGAGAAAGGCCATTGTATTTTTCAGAAGTAAATGTTCAAAATCTACCAGCATGACAATAAACTGAACTATGTCAAAGGAAATGACTGGCACCAATGATAATTGACAATTTCTGGGGGCTGGAGACATGGCTCAGCAGTTAAGAGCACTGGTTGCTCTTGTAGAAAACCAGGGTTCAGTTCCCAGCACCCAGACGGCAGCTAACAACTTTCTGTAACTCCAGTTCCAGGGTATCCAATGCCTTCTTCTGGCCTCTGTAGGCACTGCATAACATGGGTGCATTTACATTATACATGCAAAACACTCATACACATAAAATAAAAATCAATCAAAAAATATTTTTAAAGAATTTCATAATTTATGGAGTCTAAACATCTAGGCAAGCTGAAGTTATGTTTAAAATTCACTCTTTCCTGAGAACATCTCATGTAAAGAGTTTTACTTCTGATGATCATTAAAAGCTAAAGAAATTACACATTAAAAACTCCAAGTTTTCCACAATAAGTTTTGAATAGAACCAAATGGACTAAAAGTTCTGCCCTATTTATTAGAAGCAACATTTTAAAAAGAATATAACTAACTTTAGCATAACTTACCTCCAAAAGAAAAGCAGAAGGTAGGAAAAAATTTAAATACATTTGAAATTAAAATATGTTGATAAGCATTAAAAAGGAGAGAGTACTCATTTACTAAATGAGGAGAGGGATTGATAAACATAAAAAAATTTAAATATATACTGGAAGGTTAATTTTAAGCAGAAAGGAAATCCTCTGAAGAATTATTTCTTAATAACTCAGCATTTAATTGTCACAGTAAGAATATTTGACAAGATATCTTCTTCTATCCTGAATTAAAAGTGAAAAGTTAAGAAATTTATATTTTAAATAATAGGAAGTAAACTAATCACTGACACATATATCAGAGACTATGAAGAACTTATTTAAACAGCTTCTTTATATACAGGATGTCTGAGGAACTAAAAATTCATGAACTACCTTAAAACATAATTAAACATCTGTTTTTTTTACTGATAATAAATCAGAACTTTATTTTTTAAAAATGTTGGTATATAGATAATTTTACTATTTACTAAAGGTGAAAACAAACTTGCATACTAATGAGACAGATATGTTTATTTTTATACGAAGAATTAAAAATTGGCTTAATATTTGACACCACGAGATATAGAGTATCAACATTGTTCAAAGTGGAATATTTTGCTTTAAAAATATTCTATTTATTTTAATTTTTTATTTTCTATTTGTATGAGTGTATTTATTGCCTGCATGTATGTAAGTGCACCCATTTCGTGCAATGGCTACAGGTCAGAAGAGGGCATTGGATCCCCTGAAGCTGGAGTTGAAGATGGTTATCAGCCACCATTGTGAATGCTGAGAATCAAACCTGGGTATTCTACAAGAGCAGCCACTGCTCTTGACCACTGAGTCATCGCTCCAGTCTGAATGTTTTGGATTTATAATCAGTACGTGATGCTGAGGATATTGCTTTGCATAAATACTTAGAATGAAATGGCAGAAAGAGGTTTATGATCATTTCAAAATTTTTGAAAATTTTGTCCTAACCTCCAGCCACGATTCTTGTAACATTTTTTTTTTTTGTGAAACTCAAGTCAGCAATTCAAAATCAATTATTTTTGTCTTGTTGAGACAGTGTCTCCCTGTAGCCACAGCTGGCCTGGAACTCTCCATATAGACCAGGCTGGCATCCATCTCACAGAGATCTGCCTGCGTAATTGAACATCATCTTATCACATAGTATGTTTCAGTTTGTGGGACATATTTCCAAAGTCATGTAACATGTAAAGATTTGGAGATTAAGAAATAACTCCACTAGTTTATAGTTTCAGAACTTTCTGATGGCAAAAACAGTCAGCCTGTCTCTAGTCCCTTTATATGCACTAATATTAGAAGACGTGCCAACTGCTGCAACCCACATTGTTGCAACATATACATTAAGCCCTTACAACAGTAGTAAGGCATCAAGAGCAGTCTCATGATATGCTGGCAGATACTTAACCTGTTAATTTACCCTCATACGGTGCTGATCATCCTGCCAGGAAGTAACTTGGAAGTAGGAATCAAAAGGTATTTTACAGAACTGGGTACAGTGGATGGTGCACACCTTTAATCCCAGCACTCAGGAAGGTAGAAACAAGCAGATCTCTATGAGATTGAGGTCAGCTTGGTCTACACAATGAGTTCCATGCCAGCTGGTACTACAGGGAGACCTTGTCTCAAAATTTTTTCTTTTTTAATTTTTAAAAAGGTGCATTACAGAAATCACCTTTAAATAAAGAGAACAAAACATCTGTGCGAAGGGGAAAGTTCAACAACTTACATAATTTAATTTGTATTTCCCATTAATATGTAAAGCAAAAAGAATCTTTAACATCTGATATTCTAAAATTGGTACTTTACACATATACACTCATTAAACAGCATAACTGCATATTACCTGAATGTCAAGTTGGGAGACCTTCTCTTTGCTTTCATTTAGCTGGCTGTTTAATTCACTAACATTGGCTTCTAGGGAAAGAACACGGTCTTGTGCAGCTCGAAGATGTGCCTTCTGCTCTTGTACCTGGTCATGTAAATTCTCCTGAGCTTGTTTATGGCTCTCTGACTGATTCTTCAGCTTCTCCATCAGCTGAGTTACCTGTTATTTAAGCAAGAGTCTAAGTTTTCAAATCACATAACAAAAACTAAAACACTGAATTTAAACACAATGAGAATATTAAACTGCTCTATAATAGGTAATTTCAACTTTTACAAGTAAAATTATTCACACCTTTTAAAAAATAAGCTTAGTATCTCAAATCCCCAAAACAACATCAAATTCAGATATATTATTTTCAAATCATCTGTATTCAACTATAATTTCCATGCAATAAAGTATAAATTTTGAGATCTCATAAAGGTATACATTCATTTGACCATTATTACAATCAAAGTAAAGACTATTTTCATCACCTCAAAATATTTTCTCATGTGTCTTTGTAGTCATTCCCACTTCCCAGTTTTGCCCCATATAATCATTAATCTGAGTGACGAGAGTTCCTTACATATTGTGGGTGTCTCTAGGTTATCAGATAGATATATACTACAAATACTTCTCTCAACTGTATCTTGGCATTATTTTCATAATGTTTTCTTTTGAAAAGTACATATTTTAAATTTTAGATGAAATCTAATACATATGATATGTATTTTCATGTATTTTTGTCTTAACTTTTAAAATTTATAGATTTATATTTTAATCAAATTAAAAATTCTCCTCAGCCATATTTTACAAATGCTGCCTTCTTCCTTGTCCTCCTCTGATGCTCATTATATTTTGCAAGTCTATGTGATGCTGCCCCAGGAGTCCCCAAGGCATTTTCTTTTCTGCTTCATTTTGAACAGTTCAATTACTTTTATGTTTTTATGTTCATTGATACCTTTCCTGTCAATTTTCAATTCAAGTATTTTAAGTCTTTTTATTTCTAGCAGTTTCACATGAGTATTTTATTATTTCTATTCCCATTATTGGGCTTTTCCTTTATATCCATAAACACATTAAAAGGTGTCTTAAAGTACTTGTCTGAAAATCCCATCATCTTTCATCTTTCATTTGAGGATCTGTTTCCACTGAATCATTTTCTTTTCTTTTTAACCCAAGAAAAAATTTTATTAGAGTTTAAGAGGAAAAAAATAGTACAGGGTAGATGAAAATCCTGGCAGCTGCCAGGAAGAGATGGAAAGAAAGTCATGCCTTTCAAGTCAGGCATGGGATAGAAATAGTTTATTAAGAAAAAAGTAATCTCAAGAGTGGAAGTGAGCTGCTGAGCTAAGCAAGAGCCCAAACAGCTTCCACTGAATTATTTTCTACTGGTTATGATAAATATTCTGCTGCTTCATATATCCAGTAACTTTTGGTCATTTATTGTGATTGACCTGAATTATGTTGCCTTCTCTCAAAAAATGTTGAATTTTGTTCTAGCAGGCAAGTAATGCATTTGTGTTTCACCTGGGCCCAAGGTTTACTCTTACATTCCATTAGAGGAGGTGTATAGTAGCTTTTACTCTAGGCCTGGTTTACTTCCCATGTAAGGTGTGGTATTTCTGGTGTCCCTATTGAATGCCCTAATCAGTCAACCAATGTTTCTCATCTCTGAGTGGTTGAGCTTGAAGATCTCTTTGTGGGTTCCAGTTCATCACTTGGAATCACAGACTCTTTCTTACCTTAGGAGTATAACTTAGCATTCAACCAAAGCTACCAACAGACTCTCAAGCAGATTTCTAGTGCCTTTTCTCTGTGTCGTTCATTCCTCTCTGACACTCTGTCTTACCAATTCAAGTCATCTTAACCTCCTTGAAGTTTTTTCAACTTAAATCAACCTCCAACTCATCAGTTCAATGAGATCACTGCTTTCCCTGGACCCCCTCAACCTATGTGGTAGCCTGGAAAAATAGCTCTAGGTCACAAGTCAGGGGAGTCAAGGGTTCCAACTCTCTGATTTCTCAGGTGTCACAGTCTTATACTTTGCATACTGTCTAATGGCTAAAAAAAAGTGCTTTTATGCATTTCCCCCCACTTTTCTAGTTGTTCATGGCAGGAGGTCTAAACAGGTACCAGTTACTCCAGGGTGATCAGAACAAAATGTACATTTATTGAAATTTGCTTTTTTAAAATGTATAATTTTTCTGATATTTCTTTTTAAATGTTTTATCACTATTGTATGTATGGGAATATATAGTATGTATGTATACATATGTGTCCTGATCATACTTCTATAACAAGCAGTATCAAGATGTAAACAAAGAATAGATTAAGAAATTCTTCATAAAAATTTGGCTAATGGGCACCTGATAAGAATTCTTGAAAATTAACTTGGAGCTAAGCATGGTGGCACTCACCTAAAATCCCAGCACTCAGGAGGCAGAAGTGTGAGGACCAAGTTTGAAGTTAGCTTGATCTACATAGCAAGTTCTATGCTAGCTAGAGCTATAGTAACAAGACTGTCTCAAAACAAAACATGCAGACAAAAAATACAATACAAAACAAAACAACTTGAGTACTCAGATGTGGTAACACACACCCATCATAATAGCAGTCAGGAAGCTGAGGTAAGATTATCATAAGTTGGAAGCTAGCCTAGGCTACATGTAAGATCCTAGTCTCAAAATAAATAAATGAAAAATAAGCAAACGACTAGCCTGGAAATTTGATAGGAAATTCACAATCTATTCTAACTCGAAAATTAGAACAGTGGTATTACCTACTAATATTTTATTCTAATATTTTCTTATTTAGATAATAAAATTCCCTTACTTGATAAGACTTCCTATACAGCAGATATAAATTATTTTCAGTTTTAAAATTTTGTAAGTTTCTTTTAAACTACATGAGAGTTGTGGAATAATAAAACAATATCAAAACTATTAGGGTGCGATATATTATCCAAAAATATATGCATTATTCAAATCTAAGTAACTATTGAGTTTCAAATATTATTCAATACTTTGTAATAGCTAACACGTGATTACTATTTCTAATGTATTAAGTTATGTTACTATTCACTTCCTTTTTTTAAACATCACAATGCCAGGAAGCAAGTATGTAACATGTCTACTTTTCCAACAAGCTAACAAGGTGATCTATCTACAGTCCCATAAATAAGTTACATTCTGGGACGGGAACTGAAGATCTCCTTTGTCAAAGCATGCTAACAGCCTTTCACTACACTAGTGACCTATGTCAAAGGTAAATGAGATGGTATCTGTCAAAAATAAAAATTTTAAAGGAGCAAAACCAGTCAGGATGATTAATCATTTATATAAAACACATTTAAAATCTCAGCACTCAGGAGGCAGAAGTGAGAGTAAACTTTAGAGATACAACACATTTTACAAACTTACTTGTTCCTGTAAAGTATGATTCTTTTCTTGCAACTGGTTAAGAACAGCAGTCTCTCCTTCACCAGCTTGAATTTTTGCATAAAGATCTTCTCTTTCTTTTTCTAATAAAGAAATATTTTCCTTACTTTTCTGTAATAAGGCTTCGAGGTTCTGGATTTTTTGGTCCTTATCACCAATCTGACGCAATACTTGCTCCAAATCATTCTGTAAAGAATTAGAAACTGCTATTTTAAGAACAGAAAATTAAAAAAGCTATCATTCAGACATAAAGTGATTGATAATAATTTTCATCACTCAAAGTTTTATTCCTACATTTTAAAATGATGCCAAATTAATCAGAACTATACATTTAGTAATATAAATCTATATTATTTATAAGCATGACTTTAACAAAAAAGTTCACATCATACTTTTCCTAGCACTGTGAACTTGCTTCCTATTCTTCTGATCTTATTGAGGACATGTGAGATTCATGAGTCCTTGAATACAGCAAGCACACTCCCATCTCAGAGCCTTTGTACTAATAATTTTTCTGCCTTAAATGCTTCCTTAATGACTACTATGATTCACTCCCTCTTCTTCAAATGTCTGTTCAACTGCTACCTTGTCAATCAAGTTTGCCCTGACCATTAGATTTCAAACCGCAGCCTTTTCCATTACTCCATATACTGGTTTTTACACTTCACTGCACTTCTCTCTAGCACACTACAGCTTTTCCCCCATGTTTATTTACTTCTCTCCTTCTCCCCATTAGAATGTATGTATGCAACACAAAGGTGAGTATTCTCATGTCTTATTCATTGATATATATCCAAGATATATGACACAGATGTTCTAAAATAATCACTGAATGAAAAAAAAAATCATTGTACTGTGCTCCTTGACCCATATCCTGTTTGCCTTCTAGCCTTGGGCACAGGCCTGCTTTTGCTCTCAACACCCCATATCTCTGGACTACCCTCTTAGCCCAGACCCACCCATTGCGTCCTGATCCCCTACACTCAGACCAGCTCAATTTTTCAATCTAGTTTCTTAGAGCCTTCACAGGTGGTCCCCACCCCCAACTTGCCTTTGCACTTCTGAGACCAGTTTTCTACTTTGGCTGTCCTCACCCCAATTTACTTTGAATTCTCTAGACCATCCTTTGCTGGTGAGTCTGATCCTGCCCACTAGGCTTGACTTCCCTACAGCCTGAGCAACTCCAATCTCCCACCCACATCCTGTTCTCATTCTAGCCTTGGGCACAGGCCTGCTTTTGCTTTCAACGCCCTGGATCTCCCACACATTGCATCCTAATCACCTGCACTCAGACCAGCTCAAATTTTTAGACTAGTTTGTTGGAGCATTCACAGGCTATCCCCACCCCTAACTTGTCTTGAATTCCCCACACCAACCTTCAACCCTGTAAGGCTGATACACACTGCACCTTGACTTCTCTACAGCCTGAGCAACTCCAATCTCCTGGACCCAAATCCCTACATTGGCACCATCTGCAACCCCTCGCACTGCTGCAGGTTCCTTGCCCTCTGTAGAGGCCCAGACTTTGGCAGACTGCCTGAGATTACAAAACAACCAGCCTCAGCCTAACAAGCTCCCAAATTGTGCTGTGCTGCTGGCTAGAGGGACCTAGACTTTAGGAGGGAAGAGCATTTGATTCTCCTCTGTCTTGGGCTTCTGCTAAGAGATGGAAGCAACCTAAATGTCCCTAAACTGACGAGTAGTTAATGAAAATGTGGTACATTTACACAATGAAGTTCTATTCAGCAGTAAAGAAAGATGAAATCATGAAATTTTCAGGTAAATTGATAGAACTAGAAACTGTTAAACTAGGTGAAATAACATAAACTCAGAAAAACAAATGATGTATGCTCTCCTTCATATGTGGATCCTAGCACCAAATCCTATATGTGAGTATGCATCCAGATATAACTGCAGGACCAGGATAATGAAAAGGAACCAGGGAGGTAAAGGGAAAGAAGGAACCTGAGAGAAGAACAGTAGGAGACAGGTGTTACTAAGGGACAAATGGATAAAATGGGGGTATTTAAGAGGGAGAGAAGAGGGAGGGTTTTCCGAGGAACTTTGGGGGACAAAGCAAAAGAAAAAGCTCAAGAGAGGTGTGACTATTGGAGACAGGTATTATCAAGGGAGAAATGCGGGAGAAAGGGGACATTTTAAATGGGGAAGTCATGGTGTAAAGGTTAGACAGGGAGAGAGGAGAGATAAATAATGCCTAGCTAGTGTAAAAAAATCACAAGAAATCCTATTAGTTCAACAACCAAATGACAAATTATACATATATCTCTAAATGAGTCCATGTGTATAGCTGAAGGCTACATAACAAGAAACAGTGCCAGATAGAAGAAACCTTTCCTTGAGTTGTTGGCCAGGGTGGTCCAAGAGACTCCCAAAATTACACAGGCCATTGCCACAGCCCCTGAGTCCCTCCAAGAACTTGAAGGTAAGACCCTACTACTGAAGACAGAACATACTTTGGACAGAGGATTTGGAACAATGGAGCTGGAACTGAACTGGAAGCCACTTCCCCTTAAGGCTAGCTATCAGCTAGGCCTTGCATATAGCTTTGGAAAGCCCTATGTAAGGTACTATGGGAGAACATCAATCTATGGTCCAACACCAGCTTCAAAACCAAATAACTACATCAGTGACCAGCACAGCATACAATTTGGTGTAGTAGTGGCACTTTTATCTTGGGGGCAATCAACAGCTACCTAATTGGACTAAAAGTCCACTCAATGAGAGGAAACTCATGTATGGTACTATAAACATAGCCAAATACACATGGCTGGAGATCACTGAGAAAACCCCCAGACTGTCACATCCCTGCACTAATGTAATTTCTTACAATGTGCAAAATATGTATCCTTATACTTACAGACAAATATCCCTGTAACTATTCATCAAAGATGCTTCTTTTGCATCAAAGACTATTACAGAGTACCACAACTGGTCATACACAGGCATTGTCTGTGAATTGCACAAGTCTAAGTGGTGCATCTACAATGCAACCTCTACAGTTAAGGCTCACTGAACATAGAACAAGGAATAAAGAAGACAACAATGAATATCTCAATTCTCATTAATGAAGCCCCCTCATGCAACAGAGAGCCAGGAACACAAAAGGTCACAAATGGCCAAAGGTGTAGAGACTAAGGGTTTACAGAATGCTGGTCCTTGGACAGAACTCCTATATTAAACTTCACCCACCCAGGGCTCAGGGACCACTGAGGATGTTAAGAGTCAGGGAGGAGGTGCATGACCATATGGAAATAAGAGTTCTACAAGCTCCTGGGACCCTGCTCATATGAATCCATAGCAATGGTGTTAGCATGCACAGGACCCATGCAAACTCAAACAGACAAACCTAGCATAGAACTGGGGAAATGGACAGCTGACCTCAATCTTAACTGAGAAAATATTGATAAGTGATTACTGCTAGATGAGGAAAAGCTGATCTTCCAAAAACAAGAGACTCTAGGTAGGCTGACTAGACTGCAGTAGATGAACTTGCACTGAGGGAATGTCTAGGGACACTAACTTGACACAATGGTCTTTAAGACAAATGACAGAATGTATGAATTCCAGTGAGAGAGCTATGAGAGGGTGCCAGTGGGGAAGGGGGCATAAAGATGACTAAGATTGACTAAGATGTTCTGTATGAAATACACAAAAATTCAATAAAAATATTGAGAGAAAAAGATCATTGCACTGTAACACATGTACACTTGTGCAGGCTCATTTTTATATCCAGTAGGACTCTTCTATCAATAAATCAGCAAAGCCATCTTTTACTTTACCAAGGATCTAAATGTTACATAAAGTATAATACAATAGTGCATATCTAGAACAATATCCTCTTTCTCAAACTAGTTAGTCCAATGCCTATGGCTCCACCTCTATCTTTTTAAGAAAGTCAGGCAGCTGCTACCCAGAATAAAGCCCTAACCAGTTCATTTATAGACTTTACAACTACTTCATGCAATGTTAGAGACAAAACCAGTAACTACCTAGCATCTTCAATAATTTCTGTCAGTATTCAACTACTGAAAGCCAGTCACTTTCAAACATGCTTTTCATTCTTCTAAGCTTCATCCTTAAGTCATGAAAGGCCACACAACCTCCATGCTCTCAGCTTTTGTTCCTACTACCAGAGGCATATACTTCTATCACCATTGTACCTGCCCCAGAAACATGCTGTGACTCAGATGGTCATCTAAGAAGTTCCCTAAGACTTCTCTATTCCAAACAAGGTTTAGGTTAAGTAACTTGTCAGCTATAGTCCGTAATAATCTCATATACATATAAACGGCTAGAACTGTGCTCATTACATTTAGTTTTTAAGATTTTTACATCCATGAAAAACTTAGTTTGACGCCTTTCTCATTCTCATTAATTCTCAGGAAATAATTTAAATTTATTGGTAAGTGTAGAATAAACAACGAGTAAGCATGTTCTACTGGGGCCCTTATCTCCCTTGAGTTGGAGAGTTTAAACTGCCTATAAGGTGAAAAGCTGTCATTTCCAGCAGTGTCTACAGCTATATGAATAAAATTTAACTTAAGGATACTGTATAGGAAAATCCTCTTAGCTGTTGACCCATGCCAAATTTTCCATGTTAGCTTTATCATCCCATTTTTTCCTACTCTTCACAGCAAAATCCCAGAGTTACCTATAGTCACATAATCTAGTTTCTTATCTGAATTACTAGTCTCTCCGCTAATTTCTCTGCTTTTGTTCACATCCCCTACAGTCTATTCACAATATAGCAGCCAGAGTGATTCTAAGAAGCTGTCAGTCAGACCATGTCACTTCCTTATTCAGAACTCCTCAATTTCTCGCCTTACTCAAAAAGACAAAAGTAAAATGAAGTCCTTAAATTACCCATGAATTTCTACATATTCTGACCCCATGTGATCTTTGTGACCATATCTCTTTTAACTGTTATCAATCACACTAACCTAATCAGCTCCTGTTACTCCTGAGACTTGCTCCCGCCTCAAGAGCTTTTAACATATCATTGATGCTCTTCTCTCTGAAGTCTACAAGACTCATACCCTGCCTTGCTTTAGGTCTTTCAAAGAAGCCTTCTCTAGCAACCCTCCCTAGCACTGCAATCTTCCTAACACTTCCATCACCATATATGCTTCCTAAACCCTGATCCTCCTCCTTTTGTTCTTGATCAGAGCACTTAGCACACTATACGTTTTGCTTATTTATCTTGGTTATTGTTCGCCTCCATCACTAAACTTCATGACAGCAGACATTTTGTTTTATTGACCGCCATAGAAACACAATCAGATCCTTGACTGAGAATAGACAAAAATAATGCTGTTGACTGATTGAATATTTCATCTCTATTGTCTGGTTCCCATGCCGTACTCCGTACTCAACAAGGAAATGTTCCTTACTGCAGAAACGATATATCTTCCTCCAAACTTCACAATTATATTATGTATACATCACTCGACAGTGCTTTTTCTAGGGGGCAGACACTGTGCCTCTTTATTCTTGGTTCTGAGCAGTGTCTGACACTCAGTGCTCAGTAATATTTGATAAGTGAACGAATGAAGGAACAAATGAATACCAAAGGCGAATTCACCTCAAACATGAATCCTACTTTCATATAACAAAACTAAACTTCTTTAACCCTTCTAAGTTATGCAATGGAACCTGTATGAATTTAACCAAATCAATTATATTTTCTATACCTATAATTCCAATGTTCGGATGATAGCTGTCCTAGTTAGCTTTCTACTGCTGTGATAAAATACTCTGACAAAAACCAACCTGGGAATCAGGTGTGGTGGTATACGCCTTTTTTCCTAGTACTTGGGAGGCAGAGGCAGGCAGATAGATCTCTGTGAGGCTGTGGTCAGCCTGGTCAATATTAGCAAGTTCCAGGTCAGCTGGGACCACTAGAAGACCCTGTCTCAAAAAGACAAACACAAACACAAACACACACACACACACACACACACAAGAAATGAAAACAGAAAAAACCACACAGACGTGCCCACAGGTATTAGTGTTTTTGCCTCATGTATGCATATGCACCACATATGTACAGTGCCTATGGAGGCTAGATGATGGTGTCAGTTCTCTAGAAACTGGAGTTATAAATGGTTGTTTGTCACTATGTGGGCATTGGGAACTGAACCCAGGTCCTCTGTAAGAGCAGCCTCTGTGCAGGTCTTCTGGAATTGTTGATCCATGTCTCCAGCCACTCAAATTTAAATTTTTACTCATAGAAATCAAAAGAAAAATTCTGATTATCTATCACTGAATACTATCAAAACTCATAATCAAGTGTTTTGCATTCTATAATTCCATCACAAAAAAGGAAAATGATTTTGTTTCATTTTTGCTTAAAAAACAAATTATTAGGGGCTAATAATAGCAAGACAGCACATGAGTTAAGAACGTTCACTGCTTAACTGGAGTTTAATTCCTAGCATCTATGTCAGTCAGGTGGCTTAACAGCCTGTAACTCCAGCTCTAGGGAATCTGATACCCTTTTCTGGCTTCCATGGTACCTGCACACATGTACACATAAACACACATACAGATTTAGACACATACACATAGTTAAAAATAAATATTTAAAAATTAATTATTAGTATAACATTTACCTGGGCTTCTCGTAGTTTTGCTGTAGTGCTTTGCTGAAGGGCCTGTTGCTCTTGATGTTGTTGCTTTGATTTATCTAACTGATGTTGCAATTCTGTGGAATTTGTTACTTTTTCCTTCAACTTAAAAAAAATGTAGACTATCAGTTGACAATTTAAGGCATAAATGGGATTATGCATAACTATCTGGTTATTCTTTCAATTCTCAAATTAGAACAGAAAAATAAAACCAAACCATATGGAAAAATCAGCATTAAAGCAATATTTCATTACTTGTAGAATCTTAATTTTATGATGAAGAAACCATTCTCTGATGATAAAGTCCCATCCTGAAAAGAACATGAATCGTCTGGCATTAGTTCGTAATTGTTTCCTATATACCAATATACTAAAGGACTCAATTACACACAATTTATTTGTAACAATAATCTAAACCACAGTATCAATATTTCTCCTTTTTTGTTAATAGTTACAGCTATAGTTTACTCAGAAGGAATCAGATCACATTTACAACATTACCTCTAAAAAAATCTATTGCTGAATCTACAGATTTTTAACCCTGAGAATCTGTTCAATTCAAATAGAAATCACAATTTAATCACAGCTTTTACTTTAACCACATAAGGGTACCATTTGAGCAACTATAACTTTCACTGAGGTAGCATTCAATCTGATAGTTTGGGAGTGTGTGTTTTAGGATGCTGGGAATTTAACTTTATGGACTCACACAGACTAGGCAAGCTGCATCAGTGAGCTAGTCCCAGTCCTATATGGTTGATTTTAAAATGAAATCCTCAAATACACACAAACTCAAAGTTCATATGTACAAAATGATCCTCACCAGCTATTCATGGATCACTGTTTCAGCAGTAAGGGACTCTTCCTGCATAGGATGACTCCAGCAGCCCAAGGATCAACCCCAAAACTTTTCCTGACTAAAGCTAAAAAGCAGTCTTTGCATATTTCCATTGAGAACTTTGGGGAATGCAATTACAGTAAAGTGTAGTAACTAAAATGCAGTTAATACGGAGGATGTTTTAGTTGTAGAGAAATAAATGTTGCAATGTGAAACAAAAACAATTCCAATTAAAGCTTTTTTAAAAAGAAGGAACCATATACATACTTCATCTATAAATACTTTTTTTTATAGTATCAACTCACTTAAAACTGCTGGCTTACCTGTTCTTCTAAACGAGAAAGTTTGAGTTGTAAGTCAGCTACCTGTTGTTCTTTATCCATCAGCTTTTCACTAGAAAGCTGCCTCTGTTCCTTCAGCCTACCATGAGCTTCCCCTAGCTGGCGCTCAGTCTCCAAAAGTTTGCTATGCAACTTTAAAGCAGGAAAAACAAAAACAAAAAAAATTGTACAGTATGTACTTGTATAAATACACACACTACCACCTTCTTTATCAAACTACACTTTATTTTATACCAGTAAGCAATTGTTAACATTAATTTTCATGATACCTTCAAGAACAACTGAATTTTAATCACATAAATTATAGCACATAAAACTGTGACTAAACATTGCATATTTTCTCTCTGTTCAATTGCTCCTTAAAAAATACAGGAAACCAGGGACTCTCATCTGAGTAAGTGTTAGACTCACTTGAGAGATTTAAAATAATAGAATGAAACTTAAAATTTACAATATTCAGGGCACATTCAGACATATTTTTTTAAGTTCCCACAGTAATTTTTGCTGGTTTTCTATAAGAACCACCACAGTTGATTTTTAAATTTTTTTTATTCTTACATTTTAAAATTCATTTGTGTGTATGTATTTGTACACGTTGCATATATATGCTGTCATGTATATGTGGAGGCCAGAGGCGACTTGTGAGAGTCAGGTCTATCCTTCCAGCATGTAGGACCCAGACAAGTGTCATTACAGGATAAACCATATCACAGCCACCACCACCACCCCTCTAAACTGAAATAGGATTTCACATTGCAGTTCAGATTAACCTGACTCCTTACATATCCCAAAATAGTCTAGAATTCTCAATTCTCTTGCCTCAGCCACCTGAGTGCTGGTATTAGGTACATGACCCAGCATGCCCAGCCACAACTGGTACCTTACATTTGGGTACTAGAGATAGCCTCAACCAGTCAGGAGTTAGGTATCTTTTTCACTCTCTGCCTTTCACTAAACCTGGAACTTACCATTTTTTGGCTAGGCTGGCAGTCAGCAAGTCCCAACTATACCCCTGTCTCTACCTTCCCCTTTTCCCCCTTTCTGAGGTTACAAGCAAGTATGGCCAAACCCAGACTTTTGCATGGGGGCTAGGGGAAAAATGCTCGTATAGCAAGCATTTTTATTCCCTGAGCCACCTTTCCAGCCTGTGCCTTGTTTTTTAAATTTTTAAATTTACTTTGAGTTTTTAATTTGTGTGTGTGTGTGTGTGTGTGTGTGTGTGTGTGTGTATGGTGTGCATGTGAGTGCAAGTACCTGTGGAAGCAAGCTAGAGGCATTGGATACCGCCCCCCCCCCAAGTAGAGTTACAGGCAGTTGTGAGCCATCCTTAAAGGAAACTGAATTTAAAGGGAATGTGACTTAACAATACTACAAGATGTAAAAACTGAATTTTTAAGTGACAATTTTTTAACATGAACTATGTTATTATCAAATATCAGGCACACTCAGTAAGGAGACCCAGAGAGCCTTATTACAGTTACAACTAACATCTCTTACTTGATTAATTTCCCCTTGGAGCTGTAGCCCATGCTGGTCCTTTTCTTCTCTCTGCTGCTGTAGCTGTTTAAACTCTGCTTTAAGATGCTGGTATTTGGTCTCCACTTCTGACAGTTCTTCTTTGAGCTTCTGGGTAGCCTCTCCTTTTTCACTCAGTTCTGCTTGTATCCTCTGCAGGGAGGTTTCAGATGCAGTTAATCTTGCCTGAAGCTGCTGACAATCCATGTCCTTTTGATGAAGAGTTGCTTGTATATTCTTTTTACTCACTGATTCTTCATTATGCCTCTCCTCTAAGTGGGTATAATCCAATTCTTTCTTCAGCAACTGTTCTGTCAAGTTCTGAAATATCAATTCAACGATCTTTAATTCTTTTAACTACTCAATTATTCAAAAAGTCTTTGGAACAGAACTATACCCTACTAAATATTTTAGTCGACATTACAGTGTAAAACAGTGAAAATGTTCTAGTCAAGAATTATGACGTAATATGTATAATTTTATTATTGATCTGCAAGAATAAACTATACCAATACAATGTAAGAATTACCAAGAAAATATTTACATAACCCAAGAACATAAATCTACTAGATTCTTTTGGATATGCAGCATGTTTATATATTTCCACTTGAGTTAAAAAAATTAAAACTACTTTTCTTCCAACCAAAATTATTCTGATTAATAGCATGCTGTACCAACTCTGATTTGGGCTTTACAATTCCATAAGCTAGTAACCACTTCAGCATAACAACAGTATCAAATGCTTCTCCAGTGTGCTTGACCCTACTGCTTGCATTTTTTTATTCCTTGCCTGAGAAAGAACAATTTTTTACAGTCACAAGATAAAAATTAATTCAAATTTCTTTTTAGGCATATAAAATACTAATCTAAAAATAACATTTATCTGTCTCGTATTTTATTTTATTGAAACTATCAAGCATAAACTACAAAAACAACACCTTCAATCAAAGAGCTAGAATCAGTCAACCTGAATTCAATTGCTGATCTCAGTAGTGTTGTTACAATTAACACTGAACATTTCAAAACAACATAAAGTATGGACAGAATTTTAACTAGATTTCCTCTGAGAAAAATGTTCATGTTAAAAAACACTGACAACTTAGTGTGGAAAATAAAATTCAAATCTGTGTAATGAATGCAGCCAGCCAAAAGAAGTTGAATTAAAGGAAGCTAAAGAAAGAATCCTGGAAATTATATCATCTATGGTTCAGGAAAATAAAAGAGCAAAATGAAAAGAACTTTTCAGGTAAGTAGGAAACTCACCAGGCATTGTGGCTTATATCTGTATTTCCAGAACTCAGGAGGCTGAGGCAGGAGGATTACTATAACTTCAAGACCAGCTTGGGCAATTTACTAAGACCCTGTCCCAAAATTTTAAAAAAAGGATTGGGATTGAGATGTACCTCCATGGTAAAGCACTTGCCTGACACATGCAAAGCCCTAAGTTCAATTCCCAATACCAAAAACAAAACTAAGAAAAAGATATGTGTGCTAATTATTCTTGCCTTTACTTCTCCTTCACATCTCCTATTCATGATTCAATGACTTTCTTTTCCCCTTAGAGACAAGAGTTATGCAATTTGGGAGTCTTTTAGATAGACCCAGTGAAGGGATACTCCACTTGCTTCACCTCGCATCCCTGTTCAGCATGGAAGAAGCCAGAGCGGGCTGTGTCCCTATTCTCTATTGGCTATCTGGATAACCCCTTCAGAGGCTGGCATGATAAGAATAGGAGGTAGGACTTGGCTAGGCAGTTAGGGTAAAAAGACCCCAAAGAAATGTAGCCAGTTTCTTGGGCCTGTTAGCAACATACTCTGTTCCAAGGGCCAAAAACATCAAAAGTATTTGGGAGCTTGTATCTAATCCTTAAATTACCTCTTCAGAGGGGGTTACCTCTTCAGAAGGAGGAAAGTTGGAGGGGAGGGAGTGGGCATGGATTTGATCAAAACCCCTTCTATACATGTATGAAATTCTCCATAAAGTTTTTGTAAAAGTTAAAAAAAAAAAAAAAACTGACGAGTCAGTGGACATTTTTTGTATGTCATGTGGTCAAAGGGAATGAAGCAGAAATAAGGACAACCAGAACCTTGGCATCTTAACAGACGATAATGTAAACCAAACACCAACACAAATAAAAATCCTTTCTAGATGAACGCATCTCTTAGCTCTCTTCAGAGAAGTTTCCTTATACAGAAGATGGTGATTAAGAGAAACCCACAATTGGCAAACATGCAGAGAACAAGAGGCCACAGAGTGCTTATCCCTGAATAGGACATCTATTTCCAACCTCTGCTTCCCAAAGCTCAGGGATCATTGTGGAAGAAGAGATGGAAAGAGTCTAAGAGCCACAGGGAGTAGATGACCACAAGCAAGCAGAGTTTTCCAGAGTTTACTCATAGAAACTCACAATAATGGTGACAGTGTACACAAGTCCTATGCAAGTTCAAAACAGACAAAATTCCAGCACAGACATGGGGAAGTGAGTAAGAAATCCCAACCCAAACTAAGGAATTTTTGGCACTTAATGGCTTCTTGTAGGGGAAAAGGCAGTGTCTTACCAGGATAGGACTCTTGATGAGCTCAAGGGATGGACCCACACTGAGGGGCATTTGGGTACACAAACCAAACTCTACTGGAGAGATACGTGGTGTGTGTGTGTGTGTGTGTGTGTGTGTGTGTGTGTGTGTGTTAAATTAGGCAGGGGCGATGGGGGAGGTATGGAGAGGGAATCTAAGTACCAACTATACTGAATAAAAATTGCAAAAATTCAATAGAAATAAAAAATTAAAATAAAAATCCTTTCTAAAATATAATGTACAATCAAAAACAGAATAAAAAGGGCTGGGGTATAGTTAGTAGTAGTCAAACACCTTCTTAGCATGCAGAAGGCCTTGAGTTCAGTCAGTAGGGGAAGGGAAAGAAAAAAGGGAGAGAGGAAAAGGAAGAAAAGAAACAAATTTTTTAAAAAAGCAAAATGAGCTAAATCAAGTGGAGATAATTAGTAAGAAAATAATGAAATGTGAGCTTGGCTTCAAAAGTGGTAAGAGGAATTAAGGAAGTATGGAAGTATATGAAAAGACACAAGGAAGGGGTAACAAGTGCAGGGAGGGTAATAGCAAGCTCTAAAACCTCAGTGGGAGAAGGGAGTGAAAACCTAGATAACAACATGTAAAGGCCATAGTAAAGGTTCTTGAGTATCAAGAACGTATACTACAAAAAAGGTAGCATTCATAAAGATAGTATACAGGAGAAACAGAAGAATGAGGGTGAATACAAATTCAGAAGACATCAAGCAGTAATTTGTAGCAGTCAGTCAACAGATGATGTATGCTTTGACCCAGCAGTAAGAACTTTTAAAAGAGGAAGACAAAAGACAAGAGGAAAACGACACTTCCAATCCAACAGTACCTTACAAAAATCTTTTCATAACACTTATATGTTACTAACTAGTAAATCCAAATAGTCTTGACATAATTTCAGTTATTTTGTTTGGAAAAATAACATACTTAAGATTCACATGCTAAATTAAGTCTGTTTATTGAGCTAAAATTTTTAATTCTAAGCTATTACAACTTATAACCATGCTCACAGATACTGCAGAGCTGAGTGGTATGTAATTTTAAATATGGTATAAAAATTAAGGCTATTAATATGTTAATGTTCTTTCCCACAGGCTTACTTATAAGTCGCCAAGAAACTCACCTCTTCTATACATTCTCCAGACATCTTTACTCTTTAAGAAGCAAAAACACATGACAACCGCTGACTTTAAAATTCACTTTTCCTAAAATGTTAACCAAAATCTATCAAGTTGTAGTGGTAGCACATGCCTATAATCTCAGCCCTCACACTGAGGAATCCATTAGATGAGTTCTTTCAATACTCCATATTTATCCTTACAACAAATTTTGAGATAGACATTGTTATCCCTATTTACAGAATGGAAATCTTAAATTCAAAGAATGGTTTAGGACTCAGCCAAGTGAAAGAATGCATTAGGACTTAGCCAAGTAAAAGAGTCATGATTATGACTGTAAATCAAATTAATTTCTTACAACACAAAATTAGAGAGTAAATCAATCCATTACCCCTAAAATTTATCCTATTCAAGTTTAAATTATAAAGTAAATATGAAGCCTGGCTAACAATTATCATTTACATAATGAAAAATCTCCATTTCCAAATGCCTAGCCTTTCAATTTGCTTGTTTTCCCAACATTTTCTTAACAGTGACAATTTCCCTATAATAGATCTCATTTATTATCCATTTCCTTCTTTTCCATGTAATAAGAATGAATGAAAAAGAGTGACATGTTTAATGCTTTATAGCTATGCTACTTCACATTTTATGAGCTATATGAATTCTTACATGGTTCCATACTTTTCAGCATTGGCCTTTCAAAATGAAATTCTATTAACCCCTCTGTCATTATGAAATCCTCCTTGGCACTTGGCATCCTTAAAGACTCAGTTACAAAGTTATATGTTCTATAAAGGCCTTTGCTGATTTAGTAGGCAATAAATTAGGAAAACTTTGACCTTCAGCTTGATCAACCCTGTTATCACAATATTTACCAAAACAAGAAATAAAACCAACATTCACTGACGTACTTACTAAAAGTCAATGAAAAACATTAATTCCTTATTTATTTACTACCCAGATCTACCCACATACTTTTTTTTATTTTTATTTTTATTTTTTTGTCATTTGAGACAGGGTCTCCCTGTAGCCCCATCTGGTCTGGACTCACTATGGAGACCAGGCTGGCCTTGATCTCATAGACACCTATTTGACTCTGCCTTCCGAGTGCTAGGATTAAAAGTGCACTGCCATACCCAGCACCTACTCATATACATTCTAAGAGAGCAGACAGTATTACCTCTTAACACCTGGTCAGTGAGTGGCAAACCTGGACTGTAAACATGGCTTCAGCTACTGTGCTGTACTATTCATATCAATATGCCATGGTGTTCCCTTGGCATATTGTGTTCATTCTGAGATGCACCAAATACAAAAGTCTGTGACCAGACACTCAAATCCCTGTAGAATACAGTGCAGTATTTATACAGCCTATGCACATCCTCTCAAATACTTTAAATCATGACTAGATTATTATACTTAGCATAATGTAAATGTTTTATAAGGAACTGTTATATTGAGGCAGGAAAGATGGTTCAGCAGTTAAGAGCACTGGCTGCTCTTGCAGAGGACTCAGGTTCAGTTCTTAGCATCCACATGGCAGCTAACAACCATCTATAACTACAGTTCCAGGGAATCCAATGCCCTCTTCTGGCCCCCACAGGCACCAGGCATGCATATGGTACACTTACATACATGTAGGCAAACACTCATACAGATACAATAAAAATAATCTTGTAAAAAAAAAAAAAACCTCCTTAAAAAAGAATTGTCATATTGTTTAGGAAATAATGGCAAAAAAAAGAAAACCCTGAACATGTTCAGCGCAGAACATAATTTTTCCTTGATCTGTAGCTGGTTTAATCTGTGGCTCTAGAGTCGGTAGACATGGCAGGCCAACAATATTAAGCAATTCAACAGTAATGCACAGCACTATAATAACTATTTGTCTCATCTGGCTCTCACTTAGCTATATGTACATCTTAAAGCAGAGACTGCTGATAAGAGAAAGCAGTACAGATAGGAATGGGTGACAGATGAGACCCTCCAAAATAACTCAGTCTCTTACTCTTAGATAAGTGATTCTTTTAAGAATCTATATGAAAATAGCTGTTAATTAACCCACGCTGCAGAATTTTGTTTAAATGCCATATTTTTTTATTCAAAACTAAGAAGGTGGTTTCTTCCATTTTCTCACTTTGTTTTAAGGTTTCAACACCAATAATAAAGACCAGTTTAAAATTGAAAATCATAACAGCACAAAATAATTATATATTCCACTAATATACATGTCATCCATCTACACTGATGAGGCCAATGGCCCAAAAAAGCTACATAAGGCATTCTGCAAAACAGCCTTCAAGGGATCATGTACAAGCTGGGCTGGGTGGCAGAGGTCTGAAATCCTGGCTACTCAGGAGGTTGAGGCAGGAAGATACCACTATCAACACCAACCTGGGAATCTTAGCAAAATCCTGTTTCATCAAGTTTAAGAAAAGAAAGTACTAGGAGAGTAGACAGTTTGCCTCATATACAAGGCCCTGGGTTTAACCTCTAGGACCAACAGAAAAGATCATTAATCAAAAGACTTGGATATTGTCAATGCCAGAAATTATGGTTTGAGTGAGGATTAGATAGCAAGAATAAGGTATGTGAATGAAGTTTCAATTTTTGTAAAACTTAGATCAACCACATGAGTTTGACAGCTTCCTCACACTAACAGCCTTTTCTGACATTGAAGGTGAGACTGATGAATGTGATTACTTTTATACTGTAAATGAAATATGTCAACATTTGAAAGATCTGACTCATTCAGTAAGCTAGTATTTTCCATGTGACAAATACATAATGTAATGAAATCAAGTACAGGAGAGGATTCACTCAAAAGGCAAGAAAGATCAATGAATACTAATGTCACAGTATACAGAAAGTTCACTGATGCAGTTGGAGATTCTACATTGTAGCTACTTTCTGAGAAGCTACCACTCACAAAGTTTTAGTATCATATAAAGAGAGTCACAACTACCTAAAAAGGCTATTAAAGTATTCATTCCTTTTTCAACTATGCATCTGTGTGAGAGTGAACTTCCTTCATACACCTGTCATAACAGACTGAATGTAGAAGCAGACCTGACAATCTAATTACCCTACATTAAGCCATATATTAAAGAGGTTTGCAAATCTATCACTATCATTTTGGGGGAAACTTTTTCACAAGAAACATTTTGTTAATATTTAATTGGTTAATATTTTTAAAATAAACTAAGACTTTTTAAATTTCTTTTTTAAGTTCTAATATGTTAAATATCCACAGATTCAATCCTCTTTTCCACTTCCCCAAAATAATCTCTTTGGAGTCTTAATGATTTTGAGGATGTAAAAAAAGAAACGCTAAAAATAAAGGGCACATGCAACAAACTACCCTTAATCTTAGCAGCAGCAACTTACAATAAGATCTATCATTTCACATGGTTTTTGAAGCTCAGCAGCTCTTTCCTGGGGTTATAATGAGCTGCTGACCAGAGTGACAGATTTTAAAGACTTGACTAGAATTGGAGGATGTGTTTCCAAGTTCATTCATGTGATAAAGCTGGCAGGGATCTTAAGGTTTACAGACAATTATATTGATCTCTTTTGTTCCTATTTTTATTTTCTTTCTTGACTTTTCTCATTATAGTTCACAGAACCATTAAGTTTAAGTTATTAAATCAGAGCCAATATATTCATCACATCTTTAAAGGCAAACATTTTTTCAAGAAAATAAAAGCAAGAAGGAAAGTATGGGAGCTGGGGAAATGGCTTGATGGGTAAACTGACTGCTGCTGTGCAAGCATGAGAATGTGACTTTGGAAACCCAACACCCATGCAACTGAACATGGAAGCACACACATGGAATCCTAGTCCTAGGAAGTGCAGACAGAGGGATCTTTGGATTTGTTGGCCACAAAATCTAACTGAATTGGTGAGCTTCAGGTTCAGTGAGATTGTATCTCAAAAACTAAGGTGGAAGGGCCAGCAAGATAGCCAAGAAGGTAAACGTGCTGCTGCCAAGCCTGACAACTTGTGTTTAATTCCCAGAAATCACACAAAGGTAGGAGAGAACTGACCCCACGACAGTCAAAGCTAAGAATGCATAAAGAAGCCTTATAGAATCTGCTAGTTTTTAAGCATGCACACATGCACGCACATGCAGACTCGCACACACACACGTGCACACACACAAAATATGTATGTATAGCTTATAGATGTTTAGTAGAAGTACCCCACTTGGTTAGACAATGGTACTTCCAGAAGACACGGACTATTAAATGAAAATTTCCAATGCCAAACATGGGATACCTTCCTATGAGTTACTGGTTAGAGAAGCCTCAGAGGTACCCCAAACAGCACAGCCCTTGCTCTTGGTTGCCCACCAAAGACCCTACTGCTGAAGACACTACTCGCCCTGGAAACAAGACATAGAGAAATCAACCTAACCTGCTGACAAGATGTGTCCAATGATATAATAGTGGCATGACAGTTATGGTGGTAACCAGCTAAAGGGAGACACCCCCATAGGGCCCAAACCATAAAGTAATTTTTGCTCTACAAACAAGTTCATCCAGGACCCCCATAAAACCGCATACCATAAAGCAATTCTTGCTCAGAAAACAAGTCCCCCTGATACCCCCATAAATCCCAACCATAAAGTGGTTTCTGCTCCACAAGCAGGTCCTGCTCTGCTAACAAGTCCTTCCAAGACCCTTGGGGGTGGAGGAATGCAGGCCCTAAAACCTTTCTCCAACTCCCATGACTCTATTTACATAGACAAACATAATTAAGCTCTCCTGCTGTTCTACCAGTGTGGCTACTGCAGGCTCCCACTGGTCAGCTGTCATTCCTCATTGATTTACAAAGGTTAATTTAGATTGTGGTTGCTTTTCCTTTCCACATACAACTCTTTCAACTCTTAATCCTAACAACCAGCCACTTCTTGATTGGATATGAGCCCTGCTCCACAGGAGGATTTTCATGCCTGATACTGTAAATCCCATCAAAAGCCCGTTGACCACTTACAGGGAGATCATAGGCTCTAGAGGGGAATCTACCATTGTTTTTTTCTTAGATGGTCAAGCTGTCAAACTACATTCTAAATATTTATGTTTATAGATGTGTGCTACTCTCAACTTTAGTCAGAAAAGCTTCTTTTTGCAGTGGGTAGTTGGTTAATGCAGACACTCATAACTGGACAAAATGCCAATATAAATAATTCTAAGTGCTCAGCTGTGGATGGGTCATATATATCAACCTCCCACCATCCAAGCATCAGGGAACTTCACAGAAGAGGGATCAGAAACAATGTAAGAGCAAGTCAATAAGGAGGAAACCTATAAAATGCTGACTTCTGGATATAACATGGCTGGTGCATGCATCAAATCAAAGCAGCTGTGCATATCTGCACAAGACTTGTACAAGATAAAGTCAATCAAAATTCTAGCATGGATATACATCCTTATCAGAGGAGAAGTTACTGGTAGCCGATGGCTGCTAAGGGAGGGCAAATCACTCTCCCTTGGGGACACAGATGCTGGTAGGTTGCACACACACCCATATGCATATGGGCAGCACTAATTACTCTATATTCAAAGAATTAATAACAACTACAACAAAAAAGACATAAGGTTGGGAGGGAGAAGAGGAGGAGAGCACTAGGGGGAATTGAACGGAGGTAGTAATAGACATGATCAATATACATTGTATAAACATATAAAATTTTCAAAGTATAAATATATATATTAAAAATAATTTCCTATAATAAAAAACTATAAAAAATAATTTTTAAAGGTAGAGAGTGGCTGAGGAAGACATGTGATGTCAACCTCTGGCCTCCATACACACATGCAAAGGCATGCAAACCCAAACACACATGTGCCCACAGACATATTAGTCACACACACAATGTAATAATACTAATGCCTTTCTGTCCCCAAATTAAACATTACTGCTGCTCATTTATTTAAAAAAAAGACAGAAAATATTAACATTTTAAACACACACATACACACACACACACACACACACACCACACCACACACAAAAGATGCCAGAAATGTTGGCACATGCCAGTAATTCTAGTCCTTCAGAGGCTAAGGCAGAAGATTATGACTTCGAGGCTAGCCTGGGCTATGTATTATGTTATAGGTCACACTCAGCCAAAAATCAAGAATCTATCTCAAAAAAAAAAAAAAACTAAAACAGTAAAAAGAACAAAGTTGGAAGTTTAGTACTTTCTAATTTCAAAAGCTTACAAAGTTAATAATTAAACTGTGGTACTGGCATAAGGAGAAGTAAAGACCTAGGGAACATGGTGTCCAGAAATAAACATTCACATACATGGTTGTTATGGTCTTAATGTTTTTATCCCTCCCCACCCCTGCCAAAGTCATATGTTGAAATCCTAACCACTAAGGCTAAAGTCTTAGGAGATTTGGCCTTTGAGAGGTTATTAAGTTTACAGTAAAGTTTCACAAATAATTTTAATGCTTCTATTAAAAAGAAATGGACTCAAGAGATCCCTCATCTCCCTCTCTCAGGTGAGGATACAAAAGAAAGCATCATCTATGAACCAGAAAGCAAATTCTATCAAGATACAAAAATCTACTGGTGCCAAGTCATAGAAATACAAAAAAGAAGGGTCGTTGCCTAGAGCTCAGGAAAGGGACAAATGGGGAGTTGTTTAATGAATGCAAAGATGCAGTTTTGCAATATGAAAGAGTTCTTGGAAACTGGTTTGTACAACATGTAAATGTATGTAATACTAAATAAACACATACAGAAAATATGTTATCTAGTGTTAGTATAGTATAAATAAAATATACAAGATTTAATGTAGATAAAATCTATTTACATATACATACTATATATATAAAAAATATATATTTAAAATTCTCACCTGGTTTTTTTGTGTTAATTCATTAACTGAACTTTTAAGTTTCTGTAGTTCCTGCACATACACTGCAACTTCCTGGGGGCCTTTGGCAAGTTCACTCTTTAGCTGGCTTATTGTAGCCTGAAAAATATAATAAAAATTACAGCAAACTAAAAGAAAAAAGAAATGGAAGTAAACAAAAGTGTTAATATTATATAAATGCTTGCTCTTGTTGATGTAGTTCAATTGAAATAATACTTGAATCTCAATTCTTTATTCTAACACCCTTAATATTTCTATATCATACTTTTTGTTTAAAATTAATTTTAAAATTTATCCAACATAAACTTCATTTATTTAATAATATATTAATAAAATGCTGATATCTGACTTTATCTTCTGTAAACATCAAACTAAAAATTTTAACTTATTGGTTTTAAACCTGTACTTTAAAGACTTTTGAATTTAAAAAAGGAAAACCATGTTATGTCTACATTTTTTCCCAGCTTCTGGAATAGTAACTTTTCCTTTGAAGACATGCCACACAGATTGATTTGGGTGAATCGTCCTTCTGACTGAAATATGAAAGTGCATTTATCCAAAGTTACACGATGTTTAATCAAGCTACATCACTCTATGATCAGGTATAATAGTTGGACATAAACGTGTTTTAATACATCTAAACATGTTTTTAAATGTGAAAATTGATGTTTATTACTCAGATAGCTTGATCATTTAAAATATAAGATAAAACCAAGTAGGCAAATATCTTGAAAATTCACATGAAAAGGCAACCATTAGAAAGATAAGCTACAACAAATGACATTTTTCAAAAGAATTTTATATTTCTAGTATTTCCTGCTAGCTCTACTTTTTACATAGTTAGTAATTTCCATTGTGTATATTCTTTATAATGAACAAATTTTATGATATGACTAAAGACATAATTTTATAATACAAAAAAGACACAAATTTTAGTTTATACATAAATATCACAAATTTGTGCTTACAGTGTCAGAGAAGAAACCACAGAAGACAATTGATTTCTTGTGACAGTAATATCATTCATTGTTCAGTAGATTTTCAATACTTTTTGGGATACCCTTCCAGAGTACACAACTTATTTTTTTTAAAGGATTCTCAGTGGTTCAATATCTTCATTCAGTTACAATAGCTTCAATTTTAAGTTTTAGAAATAACTTTTTTTTGGTCTTTTTGAGACAGGGTCTCCCTGTAGCCCCAGCTGTCCTGGAGCTCACTACATAGACCAGGCTGGCCTTGAACTCACAAAGATCCAAACAAGTTAATAACTAAACTCAATGATTACTTGGGCTTACTTTATAATCATAAATTAATAAAACAAAAATTTTTAAATAAACGTGAGCACTAATTTTTATAATTTACTCAATAGGAAAAAGAAAGATGTAAAAATATGGAGAAATACGTCATATAAGAGCAGGCATTGACTCTTCAGAGATAAAATAGTTCTTGCTGCCTAGTATGCATTCAAAAAATACTCCTTAATGAGTAATCATGCTCAAAAATTTAATATTTATTCTCACAGAAAATATATGAGACCCTATAAAAATTTCATTTCTTTGATGCTATGTCATTGAATTTAACATTAAGTTTTTAGTGTAACCTTTACTTTACAAATAATTAAGGAAAAAAATACCAGACATCTTACTAGAACTTTAGATTTTATAATTACTGCTTTAATAGTATACTGCTATTAAGAAATAATTTTAAATGGATGGAAATTTCTTTGATTAACAAAATAAAAATGAACATGTTTGTGAGGTTCTGAGGTTGCCTAAAAACAACAGGAAAAGGTGGTATATAAGGACATTAACAATATAAACAAGCCTTCCAAAAGCACATTACCTCAAATTTAAGCATCTCCATTAGAAAGCAGAAAAAAAAATAATAAAATGATGGATGAAAGATGGAAGACAAGACCGACAAACATGTACACTAAGAACACAATAAAAATGTCCAAGTATACTTACAAACATGATCTCTTAAAAGAAAACATGTACTTTAAAATACACTCAAATAACTATGCATGGTTATAATCATACTTACTAACATTTATGTGCTCAAAATTAGTATAAATGAGATTATTTGAAATACAAATAAAATTCTTTAAAGACATTTCCATTAAAGACCACAACAAATGTAAGTTCACTGATTCTTTGATATTTTCAGTTCTTTTTATAAATTGCACTTTAAAATGTTTAAATCTTCTATCTCCAATCTATAAAATAGTGATTTATTAAATACTTTCAAATGCTTTATAATGAAAAAATATATTTTCAGCTGTGCATGGTGGTGCGTGCCTTTAATACTAGCATTCAGGTGGCAGAGGCAAGAGGACTCTGTGAGTTCAAGATCAGCCTGGTCTACATAGCCGGTTCCAAGTTAGCCAGGGCTACATAGTCTGTCTCAAAAAAAAATATAATAATAAAATAAAATATAAATAAGTAAAAGTAAAAATGAAAAAAATTATACTTTCAATGAAAAAAATGTGATTTTAATAATGTACCTCAGTTGACATATCTTCAACACTAACTAGACTAGTTGATAAATCCTTGTACCTACAGCTTCTTTAATGGCTTTTAATATTTTTGCTTCTGATGCTAATGTTTACATTCAGTAAAATGAGCTGCATGTATAACAATTTTTTCTAATAAATTCCATAAATGCTGTCACTCACCAATAAACTTAACTTGAGAATATACAGAAGTGAGTTTTAATAAATCAATAAAGTGTACCACACATTCAGAGTAAGCAGAAACTAAAAACTCAGTGAAGTGACAAATACATGAGATGAAGCAATTATAACTAATTTTTCAATATGGAAATGGTATAAGATACAACTTAAACTATTTTAAGCTATTACTCAATACAAATAAAATAAACAACTCGCCAAAACACAAAAGTAATGACAAATATTAGGACAAAATTAGTAGCACAAAAAGTCTGGCATGATGGCTCACGCCTATATAGTGAGTTCTAAGTTAATCTAGGCTAGAGTGAGATCCTGTCTCAAAAAAACAAAAACAAACAAGCAAACAAAAAGATTAGTAGTACAAATTTACTTACAAGGCAATCATCAGATCACCTAAAACAGGAGACAAGATATAACAGGAACATGGGCTTTGAATAAGATCTAGCTCAAATTCCATCTTCTTTATTTTAGAGGTACAACCTTGAAAACCTGACTTAACCTCATTGAACCTCAGAGTCCTAATATGTAAAACAAATTTAATAACTTTAGAGGGCAGTAAGAAAAAAATGAGACTACATATTTAAAATACCTAGCATGGTATCCAAAATCTGCTAGTGGAGTACCCAAACTCTACTAGTGCTCAAAAAAAAAAAAAAAAAAAATTCATTTCAGCAGTAGTATTAGTCTGACTTTTCTTAAAGTTATTACAAATATTTTAATATAGCTTGAAGGCCCAGTCGTGACTGTACATCTATTAATTCATTAACTGGTAAGTTAAATGTTATCCTTAATTCACTAAAAATAGTTTAAATAGCAAATAACTTATTCAATTAATCAGCAAGAATAAATGTTCTTCCAAATTTACTATAAAATATCTGAAAGGGTAATTTTTATGGAAAGCTGCATAAAGCTGAGTGCAAAGAACAGAACGGTAAGTCACTTTCTTTTTCTTTTATTATTTTTTTAAAATTTCTTTTAATAGTAGAGCCCGATACTCCCTCTGTAGATCAGGTTGCCCTTGAACTCAGAGATCTACCTGCCTTTGCCTCCAAAATGTTGGCATTAAAGGCATGTGCCTCCATGCCCCCACTCTCCTTCTTCCCCCAAGCACATTTTTTTCTAGAAAAAAAAAAAAAAATCATTGTTTCCTACAATTCTACTTACTGGAGGACCCATTCCTTTACCCCAAATCTTTTTTTTTTTTTCAGAGGGGAAGTTGAGACAGGGTCTCCCTGTAGCCCCAGCTGGCCTGGAACTCCCTATGCAGACCAGGCTGGCCTCCAGCTCATAGAGACCTGCTTGCCTCTGCCTCTCAAATGCTGGGAATAAAAATGTGCACCATCATACCAGACACGTGACAAATCTTAATTTCAGTCAAAACTTTTTCACTGTGAATAATCTCTTCCTCAGTATAACAGATATTTTCATCTAAATGAATAAAAATACAAGTTTACAAACCCCTCCAAACTAAGCTGATAGTAGGTCTTAAATATTATTCAAAAATATTTTCCCATTATCAAATTATAGTGTGTTCTCACTACTAGCAGTCTGTCCTGCAAACATTCCTGAGTGCCTTCATTACCTCTGAGTTAGCACATTCTGATTGTAACTTTTTGCATTCATCTTTGAGTTTTTCAGATTCTCTCTCACGTTCCAAGGTCATATTATCCATAAGCGTTTGAACTTGAACCAGTTCTTTCTTTAGCACCGCAACATCTTCTATACCAGGTCTCTGAAGCTGTGAATCCACATAAATGTTAATTAAATATTACCGTAAAAACCAAAACAATATACATTTTTAGACTAGTTCACTAAAAAGAAATAAAAATAAAAACAATCATTCTTATCAATTTTTTAGATTCCAAACATCTAACACTGACTGACATCTTCCCTTAAAAAGCCAACCTCCTCTTTGCACCCTGTCTAGTTAACAGTGTTCTCGGGGTGCTACCTAGCAAACTCACAATTGGCTTTGGCTTTTCATATCCACAACAAAATGCACATCACATTAATTCTAACAATGACTTGATATATTCCTTTTCTACTCTAAGAAACTAGAATGAAAATAAAGAAGCAATATAGTTCAGGGGTAGAGCTCTTGCCTAGCCATGGGTCAATTCTAAGCATTGCACCATTTTTTTTATATTTTATTTATTACTTTTTATTTTTTACTGTATTAGTGTATTGCCTGCATGTATGTAAGTACAATGCTCACGGATGTCAGGAGGGCATCAGATCCCCTGGAACTGGAGTTACAAATGGTTGTTAGCCACCAGGTGGGTGGTGGGAACCGAACCTAAGTCCTCTGTAAGAGTAGCCAGTGCACTTAATCGCTGAGCCATCACTCTAGACCCCCAAATTACTTTTTAAATGAATAAAAAGGTGCAGGTGTGGTTGGAGAGATGGCTCCGTGGTTAAGAGCAATTTTTCTTACAGAAGACCTGGATTCAAATCCCAGTCCCCACATGGCAGCTAACAACCATCCATAACTCCAGTTCCAGGGGATCTGATGCCCTCTTCTAGCCTCCATCACACACATCAAATAAAAAAAAAATTAAAAAAATTTTAAAACATGCAGGCATTTTTAAGATTACTTGTGGTTGATTAATTTATCCATAGATTTATCAAGTGCTATATAAAGGAAAAAAGATACCAAGGATAGATCTAAGGTTGTAAAGACTAAGGAGAGTATTGAACTACAGTGTCAGTGACAAATATAGTCTTGGTAGAAATATGATGAACTTAATTTCATACTTGTTGAAATGAAAGCAAGAAATTCCTAAAAGTAGGAGGGTTTATGAAATTAAAGTGTGAGGGAATGGTAGCACCAGAAATGCAAATACAAAAAATACTAAAAAAAAAAAACATGTTACATAGGTAGAAACAATAATGTTAGGTAAGTTATATGTCATAACTCATTTTTATTTTTAAAAAACATACAAGGTGCATATAAATGGCAGCATATAAGGAATTTTTTATTACCTCCAATTTATTAAACTATTTTTAAAATATTTCTTCAGAGCATGCATTCATTCTCTTTGTATTCACTCCCCCCTCAATACTAGGGATTGAACCCATGGCCTTATACATACTAGCCAAGCACTCTACCACTTAGTTATATCCCTAGCACCACATGTATTTCAATTCAATTAGGAAACAATAAAAGAACATTATAATAAATGGTTCCTTAAATTACCAGTTCCGTTTTCAGATCCTGAATTACAGTTGTCTGTTTGTTCAATTCTTCTGTCAAATGTGTCACCTTTTGTTCAGCAGCTTCTCGAAGACTCCTTTCCTCATCGTATTTTGACTTTATATCTAATTAAAGATAGTAATGTAAGTATTAGTTTCATGGTGTCAATTCTAAAGGACAGTTTTATAAATTGCCACATACTACTCTACATGCCTGTACACTCTTAAGTCAGGTTCACATTCGTTAAGTATCTGTAGATACACACAACAAAATTATGATTATATTAAACTCCACCCAACACTATCCTACTATTTAGTATTTTACTGTATATAGACTATTTTACAAAAGTATAAAAAATATAGTATGCAAAAATGATAGTATAACCAAGTGTTAAATTTCTACTATATTATATAATCCATTTATTTAAATGCCACTTTTTAATTGTTAAGTATATCAAAAAAGAAAGTTTATCTTCTTTAAATTTCAATAAGAATCTACAAAGAAAAAAAGAGTCCACTGAAGGGAAGAAGTAGAAGGATGAACAAAATACTTTATACAGCAACTCATATTGTAAAACTACATTAATCATGTCCATAACAAACACTAAAATACTAGATGGTTTCCTAGGATGTATAGGATTAAAAAGGTAGTGAAACTGATTTATTGGGTAAAAAAAAATTCTGATTCAGCATACCTGCAATTTCAGTAGCAAGTTGGGCTGCTTTCTGTTCAAATAAATCTTTCATCTGCTTAATATTAAAATTTTCTGTGTGGGCTTCTTCTAATTGTTGTTCTAAAGACTGTAGTTCTAGAAAAGAATATAGCAATTATTTAAATACAATGCTAGTTACATAGACTAACTTGCTATTTCTTATGTCACAAACATTTAGTAAAGACAACTCAACATGAGTCTATTCTCTAAATTACAAGTATTTCACACTTCAAACTATTAATCATATCTGATTCACTTAAGGCGCAAGTCACAATTTATAAATGTAATTTACAAGTTAAAGGATAATTAGAATAACCTCAAAATATAAATATTTGGAAATTTGTTTTTTGCTTTTTTTGAGACAGGGACCTATTTTATAAATAAGTCTAAACTAGAACTTGTGATCCTCCTGTCTCAGTCTCTTAAGTGCTGGGATTACAGACATTCACCATCACACCCATTGACTTCGTATTTCACACTTTCTTACCTCATAAAATAAAAAAGGAGCATATACTGTTCCTCAGGTAAAGTTATAAAGTGAAATGAAATCCAAAGTAGTTAAGAACAAAAAAAGATTAAAGTGTACAGTCAATACCTGCTGCTGCTGCTTCATTCTTGTACAAATTTCTTAAACATAACAGCTAATCTCCATGCTTCATTTTGATTATTCACTGAGCATTCATTCCTTCATTTAATGGCAGCTAGAAATATGCTAGTCCCATCAGTTTACTTCAAGGGATAAAGACTGCATCACATACTTTAATATAGATTTGAATTTTCATTAAGCAATTAATTGTAGTAATATTCCAGAAATTTATTAATTTCAAAATATAATGAACTCGGTAACTGAGTAAACAGTGAAGGGCAGAGGTAACTTTCTAAAGCAAAAGCATAATCACAATTTTCACTGTTTTAAAGCTATCAAGTACAACCATAAACAAAATTTCTTTATCAGGCATTTAAAAAAATGAGAAAGAAAAAAAGAAAAATGAAAAACTCTGTTTCAGTTACCTGCTGATGAATCGGCCACCAATCCATCAGATCTAGCCTCCTTAATGAAAACAAAAGTCATAAGCAAATGTAGTAAGAGAAGACAACACTGTATAATTGGCAATGTTAAAAGTCTCTGAAAGGCATGTCTGTCAAGTTAAGCAACAAAATTTTAATGAAAATTAAAGTTAGATAGTCTCATTTTTTCATATCTGTATCATCAGATGACTAGCATGATTTCACTGCAATTGAACATTCTAAGAACTTCTGCATATTTATACAAAACTCTTAGTGTCATGAAATAGATATCATCCCAAACTCCATAAATTCAGTAATATGTAAATAATAGAACTTCCCCTCATATTGCATCTCATATGTGAGGTACTAACCTTGACTATTAGACTGCAAATATGTAAGTTTAACAATTTGACAGATGCTTTGAGAGCTTAGCTATGACAGGCAGTTAAGTACTCCATCAGTTGCTGACTGCTTCTCCAAAGCTCAAGCTGTGAAAAGCTCACACCCCGTTAACCTCTAAACTTTAAAAGTCTTGCCCATCCAAAAGCCTACAGTGCCCTCTATTGGCAAAGGATTCTTGTTATCATAGCTCTCCTTGCCAGAAAGTATCACTCTCAAGAAACCACTCATAAAGGTACACCTCAATTTTAATTAGACTTTACATTTCACAAAAACTTGTAGTTGAGAAATTATCAATAGACTTTAATAGTTGTAGAATTCACTACGTGGTTAACATACTTCATCTCTTGAGTATATTTCCCATGAGAAATATACTCTCTCCTTCCTTAAACATTGTGAACTTAAGGGAAAAAGTTGTATAATAATAAACTACGTGATTCATGAAATCATACCTCAGTCATCTTACTGTAACCATACAAAACACCTAGAATATCTGAAAATTAACATAAGCTTACATATGCCATCAACTACCACTACCAAAATAAAAACCAGGACTGAAGACAGGTCAGTGTCAGAGGATTTGATTTGCCTTAGCACACAAGGCTCCTGGGCTCTACCTCCAGCACTGCTCTTCCCCCACAAAAAAATAATTTAAAAACTAAAATAGATTTTAAATCAAGATCATAAATCAGCTTTAAAAGAAAAATAAAGGGCTGCCATGATGGCTCAGTGGTAAAGGCACCTGTCACAAAGCCTAATGGCCTGAGTTCAGTTCCCATGGTCCACATGGGAGAAAGAGAATCCACTCACCCAGGTTGTCATCTGACCTCCACATGCATGCTGTGGCAACATACATGCATATATACATACATACAAATATACATACATACAAATAAATGTAGAAAACAGAAATTCCTTAAGGTTAAAGTTATTCAAGCAGTGGGAACAAAATTAATATAGCTCTTTTACATTATTTTCATATTTTGAAGAATTATACCCATCACAAAGAGTAAGGCATTTCACAATAAACCTGATGTTTTATTTCATGACATATTGGATTCAGACTTACTGACTGCTAAGAATAAGCAATACTTAAAATGAATTTGCTTCCAAAGGTAAATTTATTTGAGAGTTAAGTTATACCCTGCACTGTAGAGAATTTATTTAAATTTGTTAATTGTGACATGTTGGCACATGCTTGTAATCCCAGTACTCCAAAGGTGGAGGCACAGGAAAATCGGGAGTTTCAGACCAGCCTCAGCTACATAGCAAATTTGAGGCCAGCCCAGGCTAAATGCATGAGATATTACTTTAAATATATATACATATATATTTATATCAGTATATATAAACATATACTTATATCATTATATATAAATATATACTTATATATATATTTATCTGTCTGTGCCTGTGTCCAGAAAACTCTGTGTATGAGTGTGTGTGTGTGTGTTATAAATATAAACAATCATCTCAAATGTAGTTAACAGTTTCCTCTTGATTTTAAAGTACAGAAAATAACACTGTCCATGTTTGACAGACAAACTATAAATACTGAAGAATACTAAAGTGTGTGTGACACCATACCAAACTTTAATGTCTCTTTGAAAAGTAATAAGACAGTTATCTTTTAACTCATTGACTTGTTTCTAACTTTCTCAATTCAGATTGCAATTTTTGCTAGAAAAATTTAAATGGAAAAAAAAACTAAAAATCGCAATGTGGAAAAAAATCACAATGTGTATAAGTGAATTTTAAATCACTTCATAAGTTACTGAAAGGTGTCTTCTTTATTTTTAAAAACAAAGACCTATCTGAACTTGGTAAAATTCATTATTTTTGTTTTTATAATGTTATCATAAAGCCAAAGTAATTTTAGCATGAAAATCACATTTTGATAAGGCACTTAGAACCCACATATAACCACTTTTAAAATCAACATGACTTTGTTTTTTTTATATGTATTTTTATATAGTTAAACTCCTACTAACACAGAATATTAATAGTCCCACATCACATAACATTTCAATGACTGACTTCATATATGATTATGGAGCTGAAAATTTTCTAGTACCCAGTGACAAGGTAACATCTTAGTGCAATGCATTACCCACTGTTTGCTCTGATGCTGATATAAATATCCTACTGTGCTGCCAGTCATATAAAAGTATAGAACAGAAAATTATTATAGGTAGTATATAAGACTTGATAATTACAGTAAGCAATTTTGACTACTGTATGCGTTTACTATACTGTTGTTTTTTTGGTCTTTTTGAGACAGGGTCTCCCTGTAGCCCCAGCTGTCCTGGAACTCACAATGTAGACCAGGCTGGCCTTGAACTCACAGAGATCCACCTGCCTACCTCTGCCTCCTGAGTGCTGGGATTAAAGGCGTGCATCACCACGCCCAGCCCCTATACTGTATTTTTATTGGTATGTTAGAATATTCTCTGCCTACTTTTTAAAAAGTTAACAGTGAAAAAACATCAGGAAGTCTTTGTGGGAAGTTCTCCAGAAGAAGGCACTGTTATCACAGAGGGCAGCTCACTCTATCCCTGCCCTTGCAGACCTTCCAACAAATCAAGATATGGAATACTTGAGTTGAGCCTATATATTCTTAGACATATTTTCAAGAAAAAAATGGAGTAACATAAGCTTGGTATTAAAAAATTGGTAAGTGATTCTTCTTTCTTTTCTTCTTTTTTTCTTTTTGTTGTTGTTTTGTTTTTTGAGGCAGGGTTTCACTATGTAGTCTTAGCTAGCCTGGAACTTGCTATGTAGACTACCCCTGGCTGGTCTCAATCTCACAGTGATTAACCTGCTTCTGCCTCCCAAGTGCTACGATTAAAGGCATGAATCATCACAGTCAAGCTCTTTTTATTTTTTAAATATTTACGTTTTTAGATTATGAGTATATGTGTGCCTGTCTTTCTGTGGATATGCGTGCATGAGTGCAGGTGCTCACAAAAGAAGAAGGTGTCAGCTCCTGGAGTTGGAGTTACAGATGGTTGTGAGCCATCAGATGTGGATGCTGGGAACCAAACTCAAGTCCTCTGCAAGAGCAGCAAGTATACTTAACTGCTGAGCCATCTCTCCAGCCTTCCACCTCCCTTCCTCCCTTTTTGAAACATGGTTTTGCTATGTAGCCCGGGTTGTTCTTGAATTCACAATTCTCCTGGCCCTTCCCCAAATGCTGAGATTACAGATATGTCCCACCACACCTAACATAATTCTTCTTTTTTTTTTTTTTGAGACAGGGTCTTACTATGTAGTCCTGGCTGGCCTGAAACTATGCAGACCAGGCCAGCCTCAAACTCACAGAGATCTTCCAAGTGCTGGGATTAAAGGGAAACACAACCACACCCTGTATAACTAATTCTTAATGAAGCACCTTTAAGAGTTACACCTTTCTTAGAGTATTTGCTTCCCTTCATTAGTATTACAAACACTATCCTACAGGCTGTTAAACAGAAAAATAAATTAAGAAGTTACTGATATCAACTCACTTATAAAAAAGTATTTTATACTTAATCTTCGACAATGAAAATAAACAACTAATAAACATGCTTAATACTTTAAAATGCAATTACTTGCTGCTGTAGCCCTTGATATTTTCCCAATTCTTTCTTTAATTCTTCTGAGTACCATTTTTCTTCCTGATGAGAAAGAGTTGAATTAGTAAATTTTAAATGATTTTTTAATCTGAAACTCTGAAAATGAACAAGTATTATCATTTTTATTCTTACCTTAAGTGAGGCCTGTAGGTCTTGGACCTCTTGCCTGAGTAGTGTTATATCATCTCTAAACATGTATGGGGAAGAAAAGAATAAGTTCATTTCCTTTAATGTACAAGCCTAACATGATAACTTGTAACTATTAATATTGGAGCTGTAACAATTATTAAAAAAAACATTGAAAGTTTTATATATAAAAGTATTTATGTATATAAAGAAAAATAGTTT
>NW_008331484.1:990918-993129 GCF_000622305.1 Nannospalax galili | reverse complement strand
TAAAAGTATTTATGTATATAAAGAAAAATAGTTTTATTATTAGCACAAGTTTTAGAAATAAATAAATCTTGTGGAAATAATCAGATAACTGATTATCAAGTGCCAGGGACAGAAACAAAATGTCTTCTATGAATTTACCAACAATAAGCATGAATGGCTTCCTGCTGCAGTTAGCATAAAATCAAAGGTCATAAACAAGAACTATAAAATCTGCATAATCTAGCCCCTGGCATTATAATTGCCCCCTCCATTCACTTAGTTCTAGCAACACTAGCTTGTTTCTGTTCCTTAGTTGTACCCTGCTCTTCTTGGTCTAAGACCTTTGACACATTCGGTCCTTTCACCTAAGGCTCAGACTAACAAAGAACTAGTAAGCAGACCAAGTTAGACCTTAATGCAGAAGGGAATATACAAGAAAACAGCATTTAGGATTACTGCTCTAGAATACAACGTCCTCTGTTGGTCTGTAAAGAGCAGAAAATGGGACTCAGGTTACTTTACTCCATTACCTATGGCAGCCATGATAAAAGACACAAGAGCCAAAATGGGAAAGGGAATTGAGAAGGAATATTCAACTGAAGTGATTCTAGTCTATAGTGAATAGAGGAACAAGATCAGTTCTAATTACGGGGAAAGTCAACTAGTCCAACACAAGTAGAAGCTATTAGCGAGGTAAAAAGCAATGGGCAGACTTTTAGGATATTCTTTTGTAGGAAGAACATGGGACTAGAGAATAAACAGACAGCTTCGTCTGTGAAACAGAACTAATAGAAGAAAAGAACAGAGAGGAACAAAAGAAGTGTGGAATTATTTTTACATACTTGCTTATAATGTAAAAAAGCTTATTAGGCCTTGTGCTCCCCTTGTAACCTAAACATACAGTTTTAATCTCTCATGACCCTTTCTTGCCCTTGACCCAGAAAAATGTGTGTGTATGTGTGTGTGTGTGTGTGTGTGTGTGTGTGTGTGTATATGTTGTGAAAATATTAAGCACTGAAAGCAATGAATATTCATTGGAAGCACAAGTCATCCCATTTGTGTTGCAAACAACAGTAGGACTAAACTGGTAACATCTGTTTGTGGTTGTGTGTGCTGTTCTAGGTCATTAGGGGTTAGAAAGAACATAATCCTATGATAAGACAAGTTCCTTCTTCCAATAAAGAGTAGCAAGGCCTTGGTTCGAGAGCACAATTCCAGGAGAACTCTGTAAGAACAAGTTCTCAGAACAGACTGGACCCCACACTTGGTTTTAATGGATCATTCAAGTCAGGCTATCCTTATTCAGGCATCACCATAAAATGGCATCACACCACTGCAGAGAAGAAATGTAAAGGATGAAGAAATGAGTCTTCTACCTTTATAGTAATTCACACATAAAGAATTCATTCATTGTTCAACCGGCATGTGTTGTCTATGCCAGACTCTCAAGTTGTCCAGTCTAACGGGAAAAGTAAACAGTAATTGCAATAGACCACTATCAGTTCTCTAATAGAAATAAGAATAGAGACATCAAGATAGTGCTCATTTCCACCTAAGAGTCAAAGCTTCTTGGAGATAAACATTTAGGCAAGGTCTTAATTCCAGTACTAAAATTATATTAAATAAAAGATTTCTGCTATTTTTTGACCCTTAAATTTGGAGGTATTTTGTGAAATTATCATTAGTCTTAACTTCTCTTATATGTGTTTATATATTCATATCTGTGTGTGCATGTATATATGTCTGTCTATCTGTCCCTATCCCTTCCTCTCCTCCATGTGGCTTTTTAAATAATATGATTTGTAGAGTCCATAGATCAAATGTAGTAAATCTAAATCATGAGAAGTAATAAACTGTCACATTATAACTACTAAGTTTGGTGTGAATTGTTACACAGTAGATTACCAAAGCACAGTCAAATAAAGAAATGAAAATAAATTCTTAGCTTTGGATAGAGAAACTTCAGAAGAATGCAGAGCCAAGGCTAGGTTTAAGAAGTAAACTACACACACACACACACACACACACACACACACACACACACACACATGAACAAGGGTAGACTGTGGATGTTTTAGATGGTCTATCTTAAAAGTTCATGTATAGTACTGGACATGATCTAATTCAGAGTTGAAAAAGCAAAACTATCCAATTCATATCAAACATAAAAATATTTATAATGTGATTTAAATAACTAAATATCTATTTTCTAATAAATGACAAGAATTGTAA
>NW_008331484.1:988755-990843 GCF_000622305.1 Nannospalax galili | reverse complement strand
TAACCCATACATTAAAATACTGAAGAGCATTCCTAGTCATATAAAAGAGAAGTTTATTTTTCCACAGGTACTGGTTTTACCACATATTTTACTATAATAAAACAATTATATTTTATAGTCCACCATTATCTGCTAACTATAAAGTTAAAGATTCATAATACTTTCTATTTGTTTCTATTCTACATGCACATAACAACACATACACAGAATTAGAAATAAATCTTAAAATATAAATGTTTAAAACTGGACCATTAAGGTATGAAGGTTATCTTAATTATCAACTTAACTAGATTCAGCATCACCAGAGACACTAGTGTTTCCAAAAAGATTTAATTGAAGAGGGAAGACCTGACATAACACCAGCAGCACCAAGGATCCCAGACTGGCTAATAAGGCAAAAACAAAGAAACTAAGCTGAGCACCAACATCCATTTCTCTACTTCCTAACCTTAAACACAGGGTGACCAGCCGACTCATAGTCTGGCCACCATACCTTCCATTCTATGATGGGATGTTTATCCTCAAATTAAGAGGCAAAATAAATCCTTCCATCCTTAAATTACTTTTGTCAAGTATTCTGTCAGAGCAACAAGAAAACTTAGGAATATAGTGGAGATAAAAGGTAAACGTTCTCAAGTATAGCATAAAAAAAGTAAAGTTACACGTTGACTACTATCCTAATTTTAGCTCAGTTTTACTTAACAAAATGGCTATGTTAAATGGGCAAGAAATATGTGTTTGTCCAAGCTTATTATACTAGTGATTATAAATGATGTTACTAACTTTAATTAAAAATTAAATTGAAATTTTTGGCTAAATTCATTATTTGAACAACTTACTACAGAATTATCTAAACAAAATATACTGTTCTTTATCAAACAGAATATGCTAAATATAATTTAAACTTTTTAACTAACTGACAAAGCTGAATAAAAATATAACCTCTGGCTGGATATGGTACATACCTGTTACCTCAGGACTCAAGACACTGAAGTAGGATTTTAAGTTTGAAGTCAGCCTCAGCTATATAGTGAAACCCTATCTCAATATAAGTAAATAAATAAGTGAGCTCCATGCTATATCATACATGCTGGTATTACACAAATGCCAGTGACAGGCTGAATAGTTTATAATGACAAGGGAGAACGAGCATGCTAAATCAGGACAGATTGAAATTAAATAATATGACAATATTATTTTCAGAAAGTAGTTAATCATGACAAAGCAATTATATCAAATGTACATTCCATGAAAATATACTTCAAAACTATCATATTGTACCGTGTCAAAGCAAGATTAGCCTCTCCGCCATGACTTGAATCATTACCAGCATCATGAACTGCCTGATAGTGTTTGAAAAGTTCATCAGCAGAGCCAAGAGATTTCATACACTGGGGACATATAAAGCCCTATAGAAAGAGGGAGAAAAAAGATTAAAAAGATATTAATCTTGAAAAATAAGACTTTGCATATTATAAAATATAGGCAAATGCTTTACTGACATTAGTGGTATCATTAAGCAAACTGTAAGTTATGGTGTTAGACCAAATTCCGGTAGAAAGCAAAGATATTTCACTATCTATTTTGGTTAAAGTACTCAAAACAACCATCTTTTAGATTATGTCAATTAATGGTTAAAGAATTCTAGTATAAGAAACTGGTTCTAATCTAGATTAGTTGAGAACATTTTTCCATTATAACTTTCCTCTCTCTGTATATTCCCAGCACTTGAAAGGTTGGAGAATTTTGAGTTCAAACCCAGCTTAGGGTATATAGCAAATTCAAGGCCAGCACAGGCTACAGAGCAAGACCCTGTTGTCTCTCTCTGTCTCTCTCTGTCTCTCGAACAGACACATACACACACATGCATACATGGGGGGATGTTTACCATTTGTTGATATTACATGGCAGAATCAAGGTTCATTGACCGATAGGGTTAATGATAGGAAGACAAATACTGACAGATATATGTAAAGAACTAAGGTAACTATAGTAATACAAGGGAAACAGTATCAATTCATGCTTTAAAATATATACATATATTTACCTATTATATGTGTATTTCATCTCTATCTTTACTGAAACCAC
>NW_008331484.1:985005-987602 GCF_000622305.1 Nannospalax galili | reverse complement strand
ATATATATATATATTCCTCACCTTGTTAAGTGATTTAGTAAACCTTTTGTTGAAGTCTTAGAGATGTAAATATTTAATTAGTCAATCAGTATCTTCTACTCTATTAACTCTAGGAAAAGACTCTTTAATTCCTATACCTATTATTTTTAAAAATATTTTATTTAGTATTTTTATTTTGTGTATGCGTGTATTGCCTGCATGTAGGTGTACCGATGTTGTGCAATGCCCACGGAGGACAGAAGAGACTGTCGGATCCCCTGGAACTGGAGTTATGGACAGTTGTTAGTTGCCATGTGGGTGCTGGGATTCAAACCCAGGACTTCTGCAAGAACAGTCAGTGTTCTTAACCACTGAGCCATCTCCCCAGCCCCACTGTACCTATATTTTATAGTTTTTCCTATACCTTGTTTTGTATTTCAACAATCATTTCTAAAAATTCTTAGTGTGATACTTGTAAGAATACTAATCTGCTATGGAAGGAAGACATTGGTAAGAAAAATGAAGTTTATAAAAATTGTATTACTTATTTAAAAATACAATAAGCTTCCACTGGCTGCCTGAAAAATGAGCCATGAATGTAGCATATTAGTCTGTTAGTTCATGGACTTTGTGATACGAAAACTGGATAACAGACTCCTCTATTTTTTTTCTAAATTATACTCAAAGCAACCAAGGTTGCTAAACAGACAAATTGCAGATAACTATTCTCAAGCAAAAATTTACTAAAAATAGCCAACTACATTTATTTCCCTTAGTCATTTCAAATTTGTCACCAGCTTCCAAGCAATAGCTCACTTAAGATAAAAACAATAAATCCCTTTCTCAGATCCAATGGAGCTAAGAACTTACCTTGATACTTAAGGTACTCCTGTTGAACCAAATGTCCTTTTAGTTATAAGGAAAGCTCTTAAGTGGCAAGTGGATGAAAATGTTAGTTTTGCTTAAATAAGCTATAAGGAAGAAAACAGACTCATAGCTACATTTCTAGAAGAAGACACTAGGAACACAAAGCAGATTTCTAAGAATCCTTTACACCTCCATCTCCACTTGCACTGCTTCAGCTGTTTTAACTATGTATCACCCTATATGCAATCATTTTCCCCACCACCTAAGAGAGTGTCTGGTTTAACTGTTCCTGAGAATGCGTATCTGAGTTCCCTCGAGCTGAATTAGACATTATATTCTTTTCACAGACAACAACTATCATAGAAACTTCCTAGGGTACCTTTTCACCTTTTTCTCTCCTTTGCCTACCAAGATATATGCTACATTGTTAACAGACTGTGTCCGAATGTTTTCTTATCCATAACTGCTTGATAGAAAAATAGTCATACTTTTTAGACTCTCATAGTATCAAAAGTATCATTGGTTTATGAGATTTGTAAAAGAACTAAAAACCTATGCTTGTTTTGCTTTTGTAATACCAGTCTTCAAAATAAACAGATATTATCACAATCATCAGAGGTTATCATGGTCATCAGAGAACCTACAAATCTTTCTAGCCTAAATATCATTTCCTCTTACTCTCAACCCCAACCTTAGATAGGCACCAGCCCTACATTATAGAGAAATGTTTTGACTGATACACTACAGCTGATGAGAAGGTGCCATTCTATCTCCTCCTATAGGTCTGAAGATTTAAGCAAAAAAGAAAACCGCTTTAAATTCAGGTTCTAATGCTAATTTTCCCAAATAAGGGCAGCAACATTCACATGCAAAGTCTTCTCTCTATTCAAGTCAGTTTAACCTAAAATATTTTAATAATTCATGAATAAAGCATAAATAATAGGTATCGCTGCAAATATTAAAATACCCCTTTATCTTTCAAAGTTCACATCAGATGTAGTGGTGCACACCTTTAGTCTCAGTACAGGCCAATCTCTGTGAGAACCAGGCCAGTCTGATCTATATAATGAGTTCTGGGTCAGTTGGGGCTACATTATAAGACCCTGTCTCAAAAAAAACAAAATTTTCAAATTTCATGGCAAAATTTTTGCAAGCATATTAAGTTTTTATATTTACTTAAAAATTCACAAAAAGACAGTTGCAAACAGTAGGAAAAACCAAGCAGACTATCCAAGAGCCCTTTTCCTTATTGATTCGTCACTTAAGCATGCATAATTAAAACAATCTATATTCCCTTGTTGCATAAAAGGGAGCCAACACCAAGATGGGGAAAAAACAAAGCTATTTTGAGCAACCCATAACCAAGCTGCTAAAACAAAATATACAAGACCCACAGTAACATTTGAGTCATTAAGAAGATCCTGTCCTCTTGTTTCATTTTCGGCGTGCACTTTCTGGTAATGTTCCGACAAATCAATAGCAGTTATACATCTTTTCATACATAATGGGCAGATGAAACCCTGTGAAATAACAACTTTTAGAAGGATAGATATTAAAATGTTTTTTTAAAAAAAAACAGAAAAAAACATAAGCATGCAAACATCTATAATAAAAAATTAACAAAACTATTTTTAATATGTGTAAAGGAAATGTTTAAAGAGTAGTTATACAAACATGAAAGATCTACACCAAGTAGGACTTCAAAGATTAGTTCCCATCCTCACATTATAAATTTGCATTGCTTCATTATT
>NW_008331484.1:982791-984956 GCF_000622305.1 Nannospalax galili | reverse complement strand
GTACATCTCTATCACAACTGGGTGCAATTTTCTAGGTTCACAGTTAATACAGTTATACAATATTGAACTAAGTATAAGCCCTGTAAGACATAAAATTCAATGAGTTTTTTAACCTTTAAAAAAGATCTCCTAAAACAAAGACCTCTAGATAGGCTGACGAGATTCACCAGAAGGGCAAGTAGTGGGGAATGGCTGGGGTGCCGACAACACAGCAGACAGTAGCAGGGATATCAGAGTATAAGGGCTCTAGTGGGGGGAGGGAGGCTATGGGACGGTGACATCTGGGAAGTGGGTGTAAAAATAAAATAAAAGATCTCCATTTCATTTTAGAATATATTGTTCCTTGCAGAAAGACTCATTGTTTTTGCTACTAATACTGAGATGTTGGCGCATGCATCTCTAATCTGTATGCATCTGATTATTACTAGTCATAATCAGTTGCACTTGGATCCTAGGCGCCTGTGTGTGTCTATGACGTCATTGGGTAGATTTCAATGGTAATGTTTATCACCTCTACTAATTAACATGATGTAAATTTCCATGCCTCCTCCTCAAATATATTTTAAAAATTTATTTTTTGTGTGTGTGCGTGTAATGTATATCACACAGAACATTCCAAACCATCTTATTCGACTATACACCCACTTCCAAGATGGCACCATTCCATAGCCTCCCTCTCCCCACTAGAGCCCTTGTACTCTGATATCCCTGCTACTGTCTGCTGTGTTGTTGGCACCCCCAGCCATTCCCCACTACTTGACCTTCTGGTGGATCTAGTCAGCCTATCTAGAGGTCTTTGTTTTAGGAGGGTCAGCTGTTCCTCTTCTAGCAGCAATCAGTTGTCAATAAGCCTTTAGATAAGATTAGGGTATGCTGTTCATTTTCCCAGTTCTATGCTGGGTTACTATTTGTAAGTCCCTTTGGTCACCCTACCAAACAACTCAAAAGAACGTTTCTCCTATCTGGCATTGTAGCTTGTTATGTAGCCTTTACCTATGCACAAGGTCTCGTGAGAAATTGTATTGAGCCCTTTAATCTTTGGTTATACTTTCCTTTTGGATGTTTAAGGCCATACAGTTGGCCCAGATGAACCAATTTATTTTTACTCTTAAGGTCGTTTGAGGAGCTGTTCCTCAGGGGTCACATGGGCTTGGGAGGAGTCCCTGGCTCCTTTCTTTTGCTAGTTCCGCCTATGTGAAAATAAGTCAAAGGTCCTGCTCAACCATGGATAGCTTCGCTTCGAAGCATGGAGGAAGTGATTCCTCTGTGTTGACCATCCTCTTTATAGACTAGGCACTGGTTCAAGTCCATCTGGTGGGGTCTCCTCAGCCTCCTTGATCAAGAGGACAGGTGACCCACCACAATTACAGGACATGTGGAGAGGATGCTCATAGTCCCCTGGAACGAGTCGACCTAGGAGGGAAAGGAACAAACACTGTCCTTCATGTCCCTCTGACCAAATTAGTATAGGCCTCAAAGTATATCTGTTAAACATCCAAGAAGGTTAGTTCTACCACTCTGGTACTTTTAATTACTGTGTGACATGTAGATAAATCTTGGGCAAAGACCAATTGTTCTCAGATAAACCTTACCTAGACATATATTTCTTGATCTGCTATGTATACTTTGTCAGTAGGTTGTAGGAATAATATGGATCCCTCTGGTTTGCAAAACTAGCTAGGCACTATTTATCTCTCGCATTGTTTCACCCCTCCACCATAGTTTTCACACTTAGGGTGCCCCCATTTCCCCCCTTTCTCCCTTAATAATACCCTTCTCCGATGGTCCTACCTCTCTTGAGCTCCAACTTTCCCCTTATCCCCTAGGTTCCTTGTATATCCTTCCCTCCCCCATTCCCCTTAAACTAACCCAATTTTTATCCATTATCTCCCTTATTAAGGCCTATTTCCTACTGCTCTTCTCTTTCAGGTTCTTTCTTTTCCTTTACCTCCCTGGTTCCTTTCCATTATCCTGGTTCCTGTAGTTATGTCTGGATACATAATCATTTATCAGGATTTGGTGCTAGGATCTACATATGAGGGAAAACCTATGTGGTTTTTACTTTTTTTCCTGAGCCCGTGTTACTAAAGTTAGTATAACAGTTTCTAGGTCCATCCATTTACCTGCAAATTTCATTATTTCTTCTTGCTTTACTGCTGAGTAAA
>NW_008331484.1:981562-982728 GCF_000622305.1 Nannospalax galili | reverse complement strand
TCTCTTAGCTATTGTGAAAAGAGCAGCAACAAACATGGATGTACAACTGTCCCACAATAGGATTAGTTCTTTGGGTATATGCCAAGGAGTGGTATAACTGGGTCAAATGGTAGGTTCATGTGTAGTTTTAAGAGTTCTCTACACTGCTTTCCATAGGGATTGAAAAAGTTTGCAGCCCTACCAGCAGTGGATGAGTGTTCCCCTTTCCCCACATCCTCTCCAACATTTGTTATCATTTGTTCTCTTGATCTTAGCCAGTATGACTGGGGTAAGATGAAATCTTAAAGTGGTTTTAATTTGCATTTCCATAATTATTAAAGATGCTGAACATCTTTTAAGATGTTTCATAGCCTTCTTTACTTCTTTTGAGAAATCTCTGTTCAGCTCCTTAGCCCATCTTTTGAGTTGCTTCTTGTCTTGGTTCTCTGTTTTTTGAGTTCGTTATATATTCTGGATATTAAACCTCTGTCGGATGTGTCATATTCTGGATATTAAACCTCTGTCAGATGTGTCGCTGGAAAAGATTTTCTCCCATTCTGTGGGTTTTCTGATCACTTCCCTTGTTGCTTCCTTTGATGTAGAGAAGCTTTTTAGTTTAATGAGGTCCCATTTGTTCATTCTTGCCCTTGTTTCCTGAGCAATTGATGTCCAGTTTAGAAAATCCTTTCCTATGCCTATATCTTGTAGGTTTTTCCCAGTGTTTTCTCCTAACAGTTTCAGAGTTTCAGGCTTTACATTGAGGTTTTTGATCCATTTGGAATTGACTTTTCTGCAGGGTGAAAGATAGTTTAGTTTCATTCTTCTACAGGTGGAGATCCAGTTTTACCAGCACCATTTGCTGAACATGCTGTCTTTCCCCCAGTGAATGTTCTTGCCCCTTTGTCAAATATCAGGTGGCTGAAATTGTATCTACTCATATTTGGGTCTTCAATTTTGTTCCTATGATCTATGGGTCTATTTTTGTGCCAATACCATGTTATTTTTGACTATAGCTTTGTAATACAGCGTAAAATCTGGTATAGTAATTCCCTGGGCATTGCTCTTAGTGCTCAGGGTTACTTTGGCTATCCGAGGTCTTTTGTGCTTCCATATGAATCTTAGGATGGTTTTTTTCCCAATTCATGTAAAATGTCATGGGGATTTTGATTGGCATTGCATTGGTAGGA
>NW_008331484.1:980559-981445 GCF_000622305.1 Nannospalax galili | reverse complement strand
GTAGAGCTCTTTAATGTCTTTGGTCAGGTTTATTCCAAGATATTTTTTGTTTTCTTTTGTTTTGTTTTGCAGCTATTGTGAAGAAGTGTTTCCATGTGCTCTTTCTCTGATTGTTATTGGAATATCGAAAGGCTACAGACTTTTGTAGGTTAATTTTGTAACCTGCCACTTTACTGAAAGTGTTAATCATTTCTAGGAGTTTTCTGGTGGAATTTTTGGTGTCTCTTAGACATAATATGTCATCTGCAAAAAGGGATAATTTTATCTCCTTTTCCAATTATTACTCCTTTAATTTTCTGCTCTTGTCTTATTGCTCTTGCAAGTTTCAAGCACTATGTTGAAGAGAAGTATAGATAGTGGACAGCCTTGTATGGTTCCTGATTTCAATGGGAATGCTTCCAGTTTTTCTCCATTTAGAATGATGTTGGCTGTGGGTCTGTTATATATGGCTTTAATTATGTTGAGGTCCAATTCTCTCTAGGACATTGAACATAAATGCATTTTGAATTTTGTCAAAGGCCTTCTCTGCATCTATTGAGATGACCATGTGGTTCTTGTCTTTGAGCCCATTTATATGATTTATGATGTTTATTGACTTACGTATATTTACGATGTTTATTGACTTACGTATATATCATCCCTGCATCTCTGGGATAAAGCTGACTTGACCATGGTGGATGATCTTTTTGATGTGTGTCTGTATGTGGTTTGCAAGTATCTGGTTGAGAATTTTTGCATCTACGTTCATTAAGGATATGGGTCTATAGTTTTCTTTTTGGGTTGTATCTTTATCTGTCTTTGGTATTAGAGTGATGCTGGCTTCATAGACAGAATGTGGAAGTTTTCCCTCCATTTGTATCTTTTCAAATAAATTAAGTAGCACATG
>NW_008331484.1:978561-979867 GCF_000622305.1 Nannospalax galili | reverse complement strand
ATTATTTCAATCTTTTTGTATTTGTTGAGGTTTGTTTTGTGTCCCAGTATACAGTCGATTTTGGAGAAGATTCCATGGGGTGCTGAGTAGAAAGTATGTCCTTTCATGCTTGGGTGGAACACTAGGTAGATGTCTGTTAGGTCCATTCGACATATGGTACTATTTAATTCAGATGTCTCTCTTTTAACTCTCTGCCCTGTAAGCAAATGGAGACAGTGGGGAATTGAAGTCCCCTACTATTAATGAGTTAGGGTTAATTTGGGTCTTCAAGTCCTGTAGTATTGTTTTTATGAAGTTGGGTGCACCAGAGTTTGGTGAATATATGTTCATGATTGTAATTTCTTCTTGGTTTATTGTTCCTTTGATCAGAAAGAAGTGGCTCTCTTTATCTTTTGATTAGTTTTAAAGTCTTTGTCAGATATTAGAATTGCTACACCTGCTTATTTCTTAGTACCATTTTCTTGGTCTATTTTTTTCCATCCTTGCACTTTAAGATAGTGTCTGTCCTTGAAAGTAAGTTGGGTCTCTTGCAGACAACAAAAAGATGGGTTTTGTTTCTTAACCCATTCACCTAGTCTGTGTCTTTTGACTAGGGAGTTCAGTCCGTTAATATTTACAGTTATTAATGAAGGATGAATATTGAATCCTGTCATTTTTATTTCTATTTACATTAGTAATGTAGCTGTACTTTTCCACAGTTATACCTTCACTGAATTTGTTTCTGTAACTCCTTGTGTATAGTCATTCCTTTCTTCAGCTCTTTGTACTGCTTCCAGAAGTCTCTGAAGGGCTGGTTTTGTGGACATGAATTCCTTCAACCTATTTATGTCATGGAAGACTTTTCTTTCCCCTTTGACTATAATAGACATTTTGGCTGGGTATAGTAGTCTGGGTTGGCATCTGTGGTCATTTCAAATTGGGAAGACTTTGGTCCAGGCTCTTCTGGCTTTCATAGTTTGCACTGAAAAGTCAGCTGTAATCCTAATGGGTTTTCCTTTATATGTGACTTGTTTTTCTTTTGCAGTTTTCAGTATTCTCTCTTTGTTCTGTATGTTTAGTGTTTTTAGTATAATGAGCCATGGAGAGTTTCTTTTCGGGTCCTGTCTATTTGGTGTTCTATGTGCTTCTTGTATTTGTATGGGCACATCTTTCTTTAATTTTGGGAAATTTTCTTCTATAATCCTGTTGAAGATCTGGTCCATGTCATTATCTTGGAATTCTTCCCCTTCCTGTATGCCTATGATTTGTGAGTTTGGTCTTTTTAAGGTGTCACACAATTCCTGCATATTCCATTCTTGTGATTTCT
>NW_008331484.1:915747-978222 GCF_000622305.1 Nannospalax galili | reverse complement strand
TCATGTTTATAATTGTTCTTTTGAGTTCTATGTCCTGCATTATCTCCAGGGATTCTCGGTGTACTCCTCTAGAGTACTATTGGTATTTGGTGGCAATATGTTATTTTGGTTTTTCATGTTATTATTTTTTCTCTGTCATTTTGACATGTGAATTTCTTTTGTAGTTTCTGATTCTTGTGTGAGACTCAAGCCTTCAAGTTTAGCTCTGCTTCTTTTTGTGAACTTTATGTGTCTTTGTGGTTTACTTTTGGGGCATGAAAAGCTGGTTCCTCTAAGCTTCCGGTTCTCTCTTTTGATTTTATATTGGAGTGGCCAGATTGCTTTTGTCTTCAGGAGTTCCCACAGGGGCCCAAGTCAGATGAGGATCAGATGCTCTCAGGCTTTCTCCTAAGAAATAGGAGATAGATTTCTAGGATAGATTTTGGCCTCAGGAATTTGGGGGTTGGACTGGCCTGGGAGCCAGGCCCAGGAAAGATGCTGGTCTAGGGCAGCTGGTGGCTGTGCTACCCAGAGATGCAAAGGAAGATGGGGGTGGGAGGCAGACCCAAGGGCCCCTGGGGACTGCACTGAGGAACTGGGTTGGTCTGTATGCAAAGGGCCAGGAAGAGGAAAGGTCATCCCCAGTGTCCAAGAAAGAGGCTGGCGGGTTGTGCAGACCCAGGAAAGCAAAGGGAGGTGAGGGCGGGGCCAGGCCCAGAGTGCTCCTGGGACCTGAGAAGGAACTGAGTTGCTCTGGATACACAGGATCAGGAAGCAGTGGTGGTTCCCCAGATGTTGGGGAGTCAAGATAAGGAATGGGACAGGACCCAGGCTAGGAGGAGAGACCAGCCGGGGAGATGGGAAGGTGAGTGAGGTTGGGGGAGTCAAGGCAGGGAGGGCAGGATAGACTTACCCAGGAGAGAGAGGCCTGAGTGTCAGAGAGAGGCCTGCAGGTCCTGCAGGCCCAGGGAAGCAGAGGGAGGTGAGGGCAGGGCCAGGCCCAGAAGCAGTGCTCCTGGGGGACCTGAGAAGGGAGTGAGTTGCTCTGGATGCACAGGATCAGGAAGAAGCAGTGGTGGTTGCCCAGGTATCTGGGGGACCAAGACAAGAAATGGGACAGGACCCAGGCTAGGAGGAGACCTGCGGGGGAGACTGGAGGGTGAGTAAGGCTGGGGGAGTCAAGGAGTGGAGGGCCCAATCAACTTACCCCAGAGAGAGAGACCTGTAGGCCCAGGGAAGCAGAGGGAGATGAGGGCTGCTTCATTATTTTAGTATCCTATGTAGTTGGTTGTTTGGCTAGAATATTCTTTGGTTTATATTATTATTAGCATTATTTTGCTTTATGCTATACTTTGTCCATCATTATCTAAAATCCATTGTTAGCAAGTCAGATCAAGAAGAAATTACTAGAAATTACTGGTCTTTCCTCTTTTTTGTGGGGGAGGGAGCAGGGTCTTTAGTTTGTCTTTTTCCCTGGAGCCCCAGCTGGCCTGGAACTTGCTATGTAGACCAAGCTGGCTTTCATCACACTGAGATCTGCCTGCCCCTGCCTCCCAAGTGCTAAGACTAAAACGTGTGCTATCACACCTGGCTACAATAGATACCTTTTTGTGATGTAATGTTATTAACAAAAACTTATCTTAATAAAAGTAATTTATTTTTAGTTTTTACCATGTCCCACTAATCTAAGATCCCATCCTTCCCATGTCCATAATCCATAAACAGATGATCCTTCTTTCTTACCTTCCTGAGATAAATAAAACTATTTGAAAATAATTTCTCAAAATTTCCATGCCTAATAACATCTACATTTTAAAATCTGGGTTATTATACTGATCTATAGCTCAAGATTTTTGTCATATGAGAATAGTAAAAGGATGAGAGAATAAAGAAGCTGAGAATGTGATAGGGAAAGTAAATAAAATGAAGAGGGTAAGGAGAAAAAGGTTGTAACTTAGGAATTTTTGTGTAAAAACTAATGTAGATATGGATCCCTGGGACCTAGCTGAATAAATAGGTCACCAATAGTATATCTTAGAAGAGTATATCTTGTCCCTAGTCTTTCTCCCTGCTTCTGGATGCTATGAGGTAATGAGCTTTGCACAACAATGCTCACTCACATGATGCTCTGCCTCAGCACAAGCCCACAATAATGGAGCTAAGCAAACATGAACTGAAACCACTAAAACCATGAGTCAAAATAAATCCTTCCCCTTATGTCACTTAATTTCAGGTATGAGGCCACAGCAATGAAACGCTGTCTAATACAACATTTAAAGCACTTATTATAGTGCCTGGTACAAAAGAAATATCCGAAAATGTGAGTTAATATCACTAACATTCTTCCTTGTATGTTTGCTTGTGTGTATATGTATAGTGTATGTGTGTGTGAGGGTGCATGTGTGTATGTGTGTGTGTGCATGTGTGTGGTGTGTCAGAGTGCGTGTGCCTGTGGGAGGATGTGGATGTATGTATATGCAAGTGCATGTGGAGGTAGAGGACGTTAGGTGTCATTTCTCACACTCTGCTCACCTTTTTTAAAGGACAGGTCTCTCGCTAGTCTAGAACTTGCCAAGCAGACTGTATGGACTGGCCAGTAAACCCTAGGGCTCTACCTGTCTCTACCTTCATAATGCTGGAATTATAAGCACACACCCCTACCATTTTTTTTAAAGTGGGTTCTGATAATCAAACTCGGTTTCTTCTTTTAAATACTTAATCGATCAAATTATCATTCCAACCTCCATTATTCCTTTTGTTAACAGCCCTTAAAAGGAAATTATCCAGGGGCTAACAGCCAGAAACATAAATCACCTTTTTTAACTGATCAAAGAGTTGACTTCCAGATACCCACACTCCCAAGTGCCAGAACTACAGAATAATGCTTCTTTAAATGTTATACATTTTATTGAATGTGAATACATTCAACACATCTTTAGTAAACAAACCCTTGTCTGTTTGCTTTATTTCTGCCACCACAGGTTCAGCATATGTTTCACTCCTATGCATATACATGCATCTGCATCCTCCCACAGACTCCTGCCTGTTCACCCTAAGTTTTCATAGTCAGTAATTCAATCATTTATACAAAAGGCATTTATTGTATGATTACTTTGTTCCAGTTGTTAGGTGGTACTGAAAACACAATGGTAAAAAAAAAAAAAAAAAAAAAAAAATACCCTCAAGAAGCTTACAGTAGGCTTCTTGAAAAAAATTAACAAAAAAATCATTTTATACTCCCACAAAACCAGAAAATTCTATTGGATCTACATTCAGAATATATCCAGATTCTCAGCACCTCTACTGTTATCACTCTGATCCAAGCTACCATCACACTATACATACAGCTCACTGCAATAGTTCCTACACCCTTAATCCACTGTTTATTTTCAACAAAGTAACTAAATATAGTGTATCCTATGACAAGTGTATATCCAATCTTGTCATTCTCCACTCAAAATCCCCCAATGGTTTCTTTATCACACTGAGAGCTAACCACTAAATATGTATAATACTCTATAAGCCTAGTGGGCCTGATTATCTCACTGAGCCAATCTGCCCTCACTCACTGTACTAGAGCTACCCTGGCCTCCTGGCTGCTTTTTACCACGCCAGACATGCTCTTAGCTCAAAGCATCACCTACCCTAGAAATTTACTTGGCCTTTTCCTCACCTTCAGTTCTAAGGCATGTCCTATCCCCAATGAGAGGTGTCTTCACTGATAACTTCATAAAATTACAGCTACCAAAAATACTTTCTATGCCTTCTTGCCTTCTTTCCTGCTCTATTTTTTTCAATAATACTAATGAGCTCTCCTGGCACATTTATAGAATTTGTTTTTTATTGCCTACATAGCATGCACCAGGTCAGCTAGAGGGAAAGAGCGAAACCCTATCTCAAAACAAAACACAATAAGGAAAAAGAAAATTATAAAGCAATATAATGAACATAACAGCCTCAAAAACATTAACAAATGTAATCCAACAAAATATTAAAATAGTGTAATAGCACACCAATTACCAAGCGAGTTTATCCTAAGAATAAAAAGGTACACCAACATTTTTTAAATATCTGTACTTCATCACAGAATAAAGGAGAAAAATCAATCATCATCTCAATATATGTGGAAAAAGCATTCAGTGATATGCAAAATCCATTCAAAGGGGAAGGGAGAGGGGATAGGAGGAAATAGGAAGAGAGAGCAGAAAGGAAGAAGGGGAGGGGAGGGGAGGGCAGGGGAGGAAAAGCTCTCAGAAAACTAGTAAGAGAAAATATACTTGGGCTGACAAAAGGAAAACCTACGGCTACCATCACTCTCAACAGTAAAAGCCTTAGACGTTCTGTTAATCTTCCAAATCCAGGAAGAAAGTAAGGTGCCTGCTCTTCACAATTGTACTTGATATCACAATAATATGTCTGCTACCTTGGCATGTGGTAAAACTAGAAGAGAATAAAATACCTAACTTTCACATTAGGGCAAGGACCCAGGACTAATCCCAGCAATGTAGTCCACTACTTGAAGGCTAGTTACAAAAAGGGCCAAGGAGGAGCTGATGGTGTAGGTTAGTGTCAGAGTGCTTGTTTAGCAGGTGAGAGGTCTTGGATTCAATACCCAGCACTAAAGGGGGGGGTGGCAGCAAAAAGGAAACAAATGAACAACTACAGGTGGAAAGAAAAACAAAGAAGGGTAGTATCACAGAAGAAAGTGGGGAATGAGAAAGAGAGGTTCAAAGAAAGTCAAAAGGAGATGAAGAGAGCAAGTTAGAGACCAGCCTGGACTATATGATGTCTCAAAAGGAGAGACAGAGATAGAAGAGAAAAGAGAAGAGGGGAGAGACAAAGACAAGAGACAGACAGAGACATAGAAAGGACAGTAAAATATGAATCCAAAGATATCATGACCCAAATAATTCAAATGAGTTTTCCCAGTTAAAAGAAAAATTACATGTTGTTCATAAAATTAGATGCTAGGCATTATGGTACATGCCAAGTTAGAAAGGAGGATCACCAGTTTGAGGCCAACCTGAGCTACACAGGGAGACCTTGCCCCTCTTTCCCCCCAAATACATCCAAAACAAAAGAAAAAAAATTGAAATGAAATGTGAGAAACAACAAAACATGCAAATGCCAATCAAAAGAAAGCTAGTGTTATTCCATCCCTGTTAGATACAATGACAATATGTTCTACACACCAAAAATATAAAAGATCTAAAAAGAAGGGCCCTGAAACCACTGACTATCAATAATGTATTAGAGGATTTTGGCTCTGAAGCAAAGTGATAATGCAATACCTGGAAGGAGCATTTTAGGGCAAAAGGTTTTACTTTGTTTTTTCCTTTTCTCTCCCACTCTTACACCCTTCATATGGAGCATATTTGCATAGTGATGGGAATAATTCATGACAGAGGAAAAAACTAAACTGGCAGACTAGAATGAGCCAGAATGAGTTACAGATAACCAGAGAAAAGATTCAAATCTGACAAAGGGATATGACTTCTGTGCACGAATGAATGTAGGAAGAGAGAGAAGGAAAACCTACTTTGGGTGATAAAACTGAGGACATTCATACGACAGTTCCTATTTTCTCAGTGTTACAGAACCCCAAGGTTAGTAGGGCAGGAGACAAGGTGAGGATAAAAACAGTGCAAAGAATCTCAGAAAGTAGGAAAATGACCCAACCAACTAAGAAAACAGCAGTGCCATCTGGCACTGCTCAGTATCAATGCTCACTGGAACTGCTGCTGTTGCTGCTCACAGTTGGAGTTTTCTCCTTTTTTTCTTGACTAAGGTGAACAATTACTACTAGATTCTTTTCCTGGTTCACAAATGAACATTTTGATCTAATCGTATCATGAGCACAGTTTGGAACATTTGTCCTAAAATCATTTCCTGTGTGGAGATGTGTTCAGAAGGTACATCAATTGTCCAGTAGGGGTGAGACTCTGGGTTCTATCTCCAATACTGTAAAAAATTTTTAAAATATCTTTAATTTTGTTCTTAATAAAATTTAACTGGCATTTCAGCATAAAGAAGACTGTGTAGGGGACATAACCGGGCCCAAAAGGGGCAACTGATGAAACTGTGAGAACGAAAGTACAGAAGAGTAATTGTGTTGTCTCTGGGTAGGATATTACAGCGATGTTTATGTTCTTCTCTCCTTACCTCCTTTTTCTATAAGAAACACATATCACATGCTTCTTAAAAATAAAAATAGTACTACACCCTAAAAGGCTATTTTTTCATTGAAATTTTTGTTTATTTACATTTCCCACTAGTTTTAAATAAGCTATCAAAGATAAAATAAAACTCCTAAGTCATAAACAAAGTACTACATAAGCTTTAGATAACTAATATTTCATTAACATAGTAGTTCATGACACTACACATATATAAGTAGATATATGAATTAACTGTAAGTTCTGCACAAACAAAATATTCCTCATTGAGATGACAACATAAGACACAAATTAAGTATATTATTTTTCAATCTTAATATACAGTTTCTCAATCTTACATCTAAAAATTGATGTATCTGTATAAATATGACCTAAAAATATGATTTTCTAATATGTAACTATGACTTATGAGAACTTCCCCTACCGATATAATTTAAGTCTCAATCACTTCCATAAATATTTCTTAACATTCCCTTAAATAGTGAGTTTTATTCTTAAATCATTATTTTATACCTCTGAAGAGCTTTCATTATTAACATCCACTGTGTTTATAGGTGTTGCTGATGAATCTAAATCAGAACCTTGAGAGCCAACTCTCCCAGGAGTCTGAAACACAGAAAGCAGAAAAAAAAAATAAATGCAAATATTAATATATTCATATACCATTTAATGTTATAAACAATGTCACATAAGGAAAGGTGCTGTCTTCACAATAACAGCAAGCAGTACAGTCTTCTTTATGAAGACCGATCTTGATACTATGTGTATCATTTTCAGTTTTTATTCCTTTTTTTGGTATTTTTGACACAGGGTCTCCCTGTAGCCTCAGGTAGCCTGGAATTCGCTATGTAGACCAGGATAGTCTCGAACTCAGAGATCCATCTGCATCTGCCTCCCAAGTCCTAAGATTAAAGGCATGCACCACCACATTCGGCTTTTTATTCCGCTTAAATGAAGTTTTTAAAAAAATATTTATTATTTTTATTTTATGTGTATGCGTGTATTGCCTATGTAGGTAAGTGCACCTGTGTCATGCAATGCTCGCAGAAGACTGAAGAGGCTGTCAGATCCCCTGGAACTGGAGTTATAGACAGTTGTTAGCTGCCATGTGGGTGCTGAGATTCGAACCTGGGTCTTCTGCAAGAACAGTTAGTGTTCTTAACCTCTGAGCCATCTCTCCAGCCCCAAAGATTTTTAATATAATACTTTATAGTCTAATTCACATTCCTAAAACATCTTACTTCATCACAACACTATCTCTGAAATAGGTAAGGGATTTATCTCTATAGAGAAAACATCTAAAACAGCTAAGTGGCTTGCTTATGACATACTATTAACAACAACAACCAAAAAACCAGAAGCAGAATTAAAACACTGATCTTCTAAGTCCTCTTGCATTGCTCTCTTGACTACATGAACTCAAACTACAATGAACTGAGAAGAGAGAGAAAAAAGAAAACAAAAAACAAAAACACAGGCCCAATTATTTAGCCACCCATTCTATTCATCTAACCATTTCCAGTCTGTCTCTAACCTGCTATGGCACTATCAAACATGAGTTTGGGAGAGTTAAATGTTTTTGCCCCAGCATCAATTTATCCTCTAACATTATTATTCACCAATACCTACATGTCATATTATGTGAATTTGAAATTCAGTAAAACACTGGATAAAAAGAGATTCAAAGCACAAGAGCTAGTTCAATACCTTTACTAAAAAATATGTATGATACATATTAGCATAATTTCCACTTTACTCAAGAGAAGGCACAGAAACTAAGTAACCTGCCAAAGTCACATAACAAATAAATGGAAGAAAGGGTTTTAATTCAAGCCAAGTGGTTCTGAAGCATTCATCAATACTCCTTTGTGTTAGCACTTTTTGAGCAGCAAAACAATACAACAAGAATAAAACTCAGCAGGTAAGGTGTTACATTCTTATAGTCCCAACACTGGGGAGGCTAAGGCAGGAGGATAATGAATTTGAGGCCTGCTTAAGCTATGTAATAAAATCCTGTCTTTAAAATGAGAAAGAAGGGGCTGGAGAGATGTCTCAACAGTTAAGAACACTCACTATTCTTCCAGGGGATCCAGTTTTGATTCCTAGCACCCATATGGCAGCTAACAACCATTCATAACTCCAGTTCCAGGGGCTCTGACACCCTTTTCTGGGGTCTGCAGGCACTGCACAGATGTGGTGTACTTACCTACATGCAGGCAAAACACACATATACATAAAATAAAAGTAACAAAATCAAATAAGAAAGAAAAGTGTGGGACTGGTGAGATGGCTCAGAGGTTAAGAGCACTGGCTACTCTTGCAAAGGACCCAGGTTTGGTTCCCAGCATGTACATGGCAGTTAACAGCCAGTTCCAGGGGATCCAAAGCCCAGACATCTTCCGACCCCCATGGGCACTGCAAAACACTGGTACACCTACCTACATGTAGACAATACACTCATATACATAAAATAAAAATAATATTTTTAAAGTATAAATTCTACAACAAACTGTTCCATGCACAAAATTATTTAAAATATTGTATAAAATTATCTTAAGTTTAAATGTGCAATGTGTATATGAAATGTAAATTAATTTCATGATTAGTTTCATCCTCTTCCCCAAGATATTTCATTTACATACATGCAAATATGAAATCTAAAACACTTTCAATCCCAAGCATTTCTAGTAAAAGACATCTCAGAAAGAATTTAAGTTTCTATGCAGCTAACTAAAGAATGACAAGGAACAGGACAAAAGGATGCAGCCACCATTTGTTATAGGCAGAGGGGATAGTAGTATGTCATTCAAGAACAGTAGCTACTATATCCTGAGGCTTACCCAACCAATTGAGTAAAAAGTGGTAGAATTTTGAAAAACTTCAGAAGATGAAAAACACAAAATTAATCTCTGGTCAAAGGTAAAAGAAAAAAAGAGAGGAGCTAAACATAAGAGTGTCCATTTAGTTAACAGTATCAGGGCACACTATCCCAAAATGATGACACTGTATGGCGCCCAGCCTCAGAGAAGTCAGAGAAGCAGGGAAAGTTAAACCCACTGAAAATACATAAATGAAATAAATACACATGAAGGAGGCAGGAGTTGATTCCATGATAGGGTAAAGTTACTGTGCTTTTATGTCCTCTTTAGGCTTGAAGATCTCAGCAGAAAGGCAGATATTTCTTTGATAGAACTCAACTAGTAAAAACAATGACAGAGAAAACCATAAAATTAAACACATCCACATTTACTTCCTTTTGCTACAGTTTTTGGCAAAGTTATATTTTTTGTCCAGACATTCAGCAGGCCAGGTCTCAGAACCTAAGTATCATTTTCTGACCTCAGTTTGGTGGGTGTTCTTTCTACTGGGAGACTATTCCTGAGAAAGTCTGGTAGATATACTTGACCAAAGTGAAGTGGTGCTGATGGTGTCACTTTGGAGAAGAGGGCCTAAAACTATGAAAGCCCACAGGGCTGAATCTAATATTCCTGATGCATCACACTGATACTTCATCATGACTGACTCTGTAATCTGTTCTTAGGGAAAAGACAGACTCATCTTCTTGAGGACTGAGTAGGGTCGTGTTTTAAGTTGACAGTCTCCACTCTGCAGAGATAGTAAAGGTGTTGTTCTCGAGAAACTAGGGAGGAGGGCAGTGGACCTGCAACTTGCTCCCTCTCCTTGCTCTTTTTTCTCATTCTTTTCACCCTCATGACCTTCCTGAGAGGCCTATGCTTTTAGGAGAATCAGTCTAGCTTTCTCGTCCTGACTGAGACATCACAGGCTCTTGTGAAACCTCAGCCACATGACTCTCAGGTGACTCTTACAATGGCTCTAATGAAGATTGCAAGCTTCTCTTCAGAGGCTCATTCTTTCATTGATGAAATTTACCCTCTGTCTTGACTATTTGGTGACAGGTTCAAGTCTTCAGTGAAATGTTTGGGGAATGGAGATAGAGATCCCTAGTCTTTGTCGCTGAGGCTTTTTCTTTGTGTGTTTTGAATTTTTTTTAGTTTTATTAGGAAAAGAATGGGGTAAGAATAATTTCTATTAGAAATTTAAAGTGATAAAGAAATAAAATCCTTCAAATTTTATTCTTAAAAAAAAACCTTTGTATAAATTTAAGCATCTTTTACAATAACTAAAAAGTATATAGCACACTCATTTTGTTTAAAGTTTTCTTCAATGGATACAATAAATATACATACACCTCCCATACTGAACCAAAACTCTGTAAGCCCTTGATTGCCAAATGGGAGCATTTGGAGATAGTATAAAAGAAATAAGATGTATGCTTTTATAAGGAGCATACTTTCAAGTAGACTACAAATTGATGGGGGAAAACAAACTAATATACACAAAAAGAGGTAAAAAGCAACTAAGAAAAATGGAATACTAATTAAAGGAAGCTCAAGTACAATTATAATTCTAAGAAAGAAGAGATCAATTGTAGCTTTAGCAATTGAAAAGAAAAATATTCCTTAAAAGTTAAATTAATTAGTCAAATGGCAATCATTTCAACTACATGGGGAGAAAGGCACAAAGGCAGATAGAAAAAAGAATGATGTATTTGAGAAATAAATGAATAAATGTGTCTGACAGAAAGTTATCAGACAGAGAAATGTACAGAGATGCATACACATAACATACCAACACATTAACTGATAATATGGGATGGGGTGAAGGGGTTAAAACAGGCACAGGTAGTACAGGAAAGAAAGCTTGTCCAGAACTCTGATGCAAATAGTACTTAAGAGTTCACGCAGAAATGAGTTGACTCTGTTCCAAACACAGATCAGTAATATTAGGAATTTTTATATATTTTAAAAGGCAAAACTTTCAAAAACAAGAATCCACCTGATCAAAAATAAAACAAGAGCACAGAGTACAAAGGCTTCATGAATCGTAAACAGTTAGCAGCAATCATATTCAATATGAGGAACCAAAAATGTTACACATGTGGTACATAGAAAAAAGTCAGACCCACAGGAATCTCAGCCAAGTGAAAAGGCTACTGCCCTTCATCATGAACAGAAACTTTTTAAAAACACTGTAAATCCCACCGAGCATTGCACTTGGGCTCAAAGTTTGATCAAGATTTTTCAGGACCTGGAGAAAGAGCATTCCAAACAGCACCTTATTTACAAAAGTGAAAACCTTGAAGCCCTATGTTCAAAACAAAGGTTAAAATTAAAAAACAAGTACAATATTTTATAGAAGAATAAAAATGAATGTGATACAATTCTAAATTTATAAAAGGGGTAAAACACAAAGTTTATACATATTATAACTTTATGCAAAAATACAAACAAAAAAATTAAAAAGTAATCATATAACATGATGAGCTTCATGGTAGGGTAATTATAGTTATTTTTCTGTCCCCTGTGTTACTGAAAGGATGAAGTTAAAGGTTAATATGTTTTTATTAACCGTGTTAGTTACTTTTTTCTGTTGCTATGATAAAACATCATGAGAAGGCAGCTTATAAAAGGAAGCATTTACTTTGGCTTAATGGTTTCAGAAGGATATAAGGTCCATCATGATGGGGATGCATGGTAGCAGCAGCAAGCATAGTGGCAGGAGCCAATAGGAGCTAAGAGCTCACTTCTCCAGCAGCAACCATAAAGCAGAGAGAATAAAGGCTATGGCTCCCAAAACCTGCCCACCCCCCATGACAATTCCTCTAACAAGGCTATACAGCTCTTAAAGATTCTATGACCTCGCAAACAGCACCACCAACTGGGGACCAAGTATTCAAATACTTGAGCCTATGGGGGACATTCTCATTCAAACCACCACATTAACCATCTGTCCACCTCCTTCCAAAACTTTGTCAGTGTTATCATACTACTTTTGTAAGTTTTCCCCCCCATGACAATTCCTCTAACAAGGCTATACAGCTCTTAAAGATTCTATGACCTCGCAAACAGCACCACCAACTGGGGACCAAGTATTCAAATACTTGAGCCTATGGGGGACATTCTCATTCAAACCACCACATTAACCATCTGTCCACCTCCTTCCAAAACTTTGTCAGTGTTATCATACTACTTTTGTAAGTTTTCTTTCTTAAAAAAAAAAAATAATAATAATTTTTCCAAAAACTAAGCTTGGTAAAAAGATTCCAATAATTATAGTTACCAAACATTAATGCTGAGTGGCTATAACCAAATAGACTAGCTAAAAGAAAAGCAACTAAAACAAATTATTTCTCTATTTACTATTGGTCTGAGCCAAATGTGTGAGTTTTCCACATCAAGCTTCAATTCTCTGTGCGTGTCAATATCTTGTCCTTCTGTTCAATTAAATTTTGACCCCACAGACTAGGGGATCTCTACCACATAACTTTCCATACCCTTCAAATATCAACAGGAAGGAACAGATCTCCAAATTATCCATACTTCTGTCCAACTTGACTATAAATCAAGGGTTCCCAAAACCAGGCCCTCTGGTTCAATAACTTGATGAAGGACTCAAAAAATCCCAGAGAAGGGGCTAGAGAGATGGCTCAGCAGTTAAGAGCACTGGCTGCTCTTGCAAAGGACCTGGGTTTGGTTCCCAGAATCCACCTGGAAGCTAATAACTATCTGTAACTCGAGTTCCAGGGCATCTGACTCACTCTTCTGGCTTCCACAGTCATTGCACTGGTGCGCCTACATACATGCAGGCAAAACATTCACACATATACAGTAAAAATAAATACATTAAAAAACTAAAGCTCAGAGAAATATTTTACTTATTTTTACCATAAAGGATATAAATGAACAGCCAGATAAAGAGAGATTTAGGGCAAGATCTAGAGGAATCCCAAGCAATGGCACTTTTGTCCCAGTGGAATGTGGGATAAGCCTCCCTCCAACCAGGGGAAGTGTTCAATATTCCAGAAACTCTCCAAACCTCCAAACATAAGGTTGCTGTGGAGGTTCCAATATATAAGCATGATTGATTAAATCACCGCCTTTGGTGGTTAAGTCAGTCTCTAGCCCCTTTCCAATCCTGAGTTCTAACTCTGAAGTATAACTCAAAGTTCCAAATCACTAACCTTTGGTTGGCTCCTCTGGAGACTGAAGCAGAGCATTAAGAATGCTTTCATTTGTTTGGCAATCAACAAGGGGGCCTTGGGGAAGCTCCTTTCTCTAGCCTACCCTTTATATAATATGTAACTGGACAGTGGGCACACTAACCAGTGACAGGAACAGCCCAAAGAAATAATGATCTTTGTTCTTAAAATTTGCAGAATTGAAAAGTATGTCATGACTAGGTGATAAAGATCAGATGTACATCATCTGGTCCACCTGCTAAGAGAAAGCAATTAGCCACACCTATAAACCATCCCTAAACTCCAGCTGAGTTTGTAACAAAAGCCTTACCTTCTTAGGGTGATTTTTCATTAAAGTTGCCCTCCTTATCTCAACACTTCATTTCCACTGTTTCCCACCAGTGGTGGTCCAGTAGCCAGGCCTGGGTTCACTAACACAGTAGGGAAGCATCAAGAATCACCTCATGTCAGGCCTGGTGGTACAAACCTGTAATTCCAGAGGTAAGGCAGGAGGGTATATCAAGTTCAAGGCCTACTTTGTCAACAGAGTAAGTTCAAGGCCAACCTGAGATGTACTGCAAGACCCTATCTCAAAGGAAAAAGAAAATTAAAAGAAAGAAAGAAAAAAAAAGGCCATTGCAGATGTGTCTCAGAGGTAGAGCACTTTGCCTGGCATGTGCAAGGGCTTAGGTTAAACTGCAGTACAAAAAAGAAATCAAAAAAAGCCACCTCATTAGCATGAACTAAAGCAAAGTGGAAAAGGGCTTACTACAGCCGAGAAAAAGAACAAGCTGCTTTCACTCCTCTATTTCTCAGGAAATTCCAAAAGTTTTAAGAGCCCTTGCCCATAAACTAGGACTAAACCCTACCATACATTTCATATTATAAATAATATCACATAGATAACTGAAGTTAGGAAACCAAACATTTATGAAAGTCAAACTAACAGATGTCTGCAACATACAGAATACCCTAGATTGTTAGCAATACACAGATAGATTCATATTATTAGAAACTAAGATAAAGCAGCAACAATCTCTGCAAAACTGCTATCAAAGAAAAAACCAGCACTTTATTGGCCAAAGGTAGGGAGGAAGCTGTTATCATGGCCTATTGTATGTAATACCTTAAAAAGAACTATTATTATGAAAATTTTATTTTATTGTATTGTATTTTACTGTATTTTATGTGTCTGAGTGTTTTGCCAGTATGTATGTAAGCCCACCACAGTCATGCAACACTTGCAGAGACCAGAAGAGGGCATCAGATCACTGGAACTGGGTTACAGATGGTTGCTGGTTGCTATATGGGGGCTGGGACTGAACTCAGGTCCTCTACAAGAGCACCCTGTGCTCCTACTCACTGAGCCATCTCTCCAGCCCCAAAAGGTTTTTTTTTTTTTTTTTAATCTCACGTTTCTAAATAAATAAAGTTATTTATTTCAGAGTGGTTGTTTACGGGATATAATTTAAGTAATCAGCACTGGGGATGTAGCTCAATGGTAAAGCACTTGCATGGCATGTTCAAGGTCCCAGCACTGCCGAATGAATACATATACACACATTATCTACGTGTCAGAGTCATACTAGCACCACTGTGATAAAGTTGTTAGACTCAAAATGGACTCACTGAGATCAATCCTAAAAAAAACAAAATTAAGTTGGGAGATCATGAAAGACGTGTTCTCACACAACTGTCTGGTAGTAACTATCACGAAGATTGCTAGAACCACAGCCTTGCACAAAGTAAAAAGTACCACACACAGAAAAAGTACTTCTGCAGAAACATCTGCCCAGCAACTGTCTGCCCAACCATGGACTGGAACCACCCTGTAGCCAAGAACTCTCACTTCAAAATATCTTGGTAATCAGCAACATTTTTGCGTTTAAAATTTCTCCTTTTTCCCAAAACCTCTTTAAATATGCTTATAGTTTATTATAGTGCATTTATTTCCCTTGTAATGCTATTCTACTCCCAAAGAAATATCAAGATTTTTCAGAGACTCTCTGATTACTGTTTAAGATGGCAGTTATCACAGCTTCCAATCATAACTGAAAAATCTTTACTTAATAACAAAGAGTAACAGAAAGTCAGGCATGGTGGCGTACACCATTATCCCAGCACTCAAGAGGCAGAGGCCAGTGGATCTCTGAGAGTTCAAGGCCAGTCTGGTCTACATAGTGAGTTCCAGACCAGCTGGGGCTACAGGGAGACCTTGTCTCAACACCCCCCCGCAAAGTAACAGAAATAATGCAAACATTTAGTATATAGGTACAAATATTTTATAGATAAATAACAAAACTCAACTATACACTGTTGAGTTACAGCTTCCTAAGTCTATCCTCCAACTCTGCATATGGCTCAACTCTAGAGAAGATCAAGTGGAAGAAAAGCAAACTCTTCGATGGAAAAATTATTCTTCAATAACTTTCACAGTTTAATTACTATAAAAGATAAAGAAGTGCCTACCTAAATATTCTCTACCTTGAAAGCACTAAAACAGACTGAAATGATAACCAGACCAGTGCTTTTCACACAGAAAAATGAGTTAAGCAAAAGCACAGTCTGTCCCACCAAAAGGAACCACACAAACTAGCAAAAGGCAAGTTAATGAAAGATGAACCTCACAGTAAAAGGCAAGTATACTAAAACTAAATTTCCAATTTTGCAAAAAACTCTTTGAAAGATGTATTGTGAGATATTTCTGTGCATAAGCCCAAAATCTAATATACTGAAACTTAAAAGATGAACCTCTAGGGGCTAATTCAGACTTTATCAAAAATCAACCAGCTGTAAATGTGTGGATTTAAATCAGGATCCTCAAGATCCTCAATTCTATCCCACTGATGAATGTGTCTGATTTTATGCCAATACTGTACTGTTTTTGTTATTATAGCGCTGTACTACAATTTGAGATGAAGGATAGTAATGCCTCCAGCAGTTTTGTTTTGTTTGTTTGTTTAGGATTATTTTGGTTATCCTGGTGTGTGTGTGTGTGTGTGTGTGTGTGTGTGTGTGTGTGTGTGTGTCTGTGTGTGTGTGTGTGTGTGTGTCTGTGTTTCCATACAAAATTTGAAACTTTTTTTACGTGAAGAATTGTGTTGAAATTTTAATGGGTACTGCACTGAATTTATAGATTGCTTTTGGTAGGATGGTCAATTTCACGATATTAATTCTCCTGATGCGAGTCTGGGAGGTCTTCCCATCTTCTGGTATCTTCTTCAATTCCTTTCTTAACGTCTTAAAGTTTTTATTGTACAAGTACTTCACTTTCTTAGTTATATTTATTCCAAGATATTTTATAGTTCTTAAGGCTATTGTGAATGGGATCATTTCCAGGATTTCTTTCTTGGTATATTTGTTGGCAGTATATAGGACGACTACTGATTTGGGGTGTTAATTTTATATCCTGCTACTTTGCTGAATATATTTATTAGCTCTAGGGGTTTTTCTGGTGGAGTCTTTGCGGTCTTCTATGTATAACATCGTAACATCTGCAAACAAGGATACTTTGACTTTTTCCTTTCCCAATTTATATCCCCTTTATCTCCATTTCTCTTATTGTTCTAGCTAAGACTTCTAATAATATACTGAACAGGAATGAAGAGAATGGATATTCTTGTCTTGTTCCTGACTTTAATGGGAATGTTTTCAGTTTTTCTCCATCCATATGATGTTGGCTGTGGGCTTGTGGTATAGTACCTTTATGATGTTGAAAAATATCCCCTGTATTCCTAGGTTCTCCATAACTTTCATCATGAATGGATGTTGGATTTTGTCAAAAGCTTTTCTGCATCTAATGAGATGATCATGTGATTTGTCTTGAGTCTGTTTATGAGGTGGATTACAATTATTGATTTACATATGTTGAATCATCCCTGCATTCCTGGGATGAAGTCAATTTGATCATGGTGGATAATCTTTTTGATGTGTTCTTGCATTTGTGCATTTATTGGGAATTTTTGCATTTATGTTTATCAGAGAAATTGGTCAATAATTTCCTTTTTATATTAGGTCTTTGCCTGGTTTGGGTATTAGAGTAATACTGGCTTCATAACAAGGATTTGGGATTGTTCCTTCATTTTCTATTTTATGGAAAAATGTGAGGAATATTGGTATTAGTTCTTCTTTGAAGGTTTGGTAAATTTCTCTGCTGTATCCATCTGGTCCTGGGCTCTTTTTTTTTGGGGGTTTTTTTTTTTTTTTTTTTTTTTTTTTTGGTATTTTTGATACAGCATCTCCCTGTAGCCCCAGATGACCTAAAACTTACTATGTAGACCAGGCTGACCTGGAACTCACAGAGATCTGTCTGCCTCTGCCTCCTGAGTGCTATAATTGGGAGACTTTTAATTACTACATCTATCTCATTCATTGACTGTTATGGGTATGTTTAAATTATTTATGTCAGGCAGGGCTTGGGGGTGCATACCTTTAATCCCAGCACTTGGGAGGCAGAGGCAGGTGGATCTCTGTGAGTTCAAGGCCAGTCTGGTCTACATAGTGAGTTCCAGGACAGCTCAGGCTACAGGGAGACCCTGTCTCAAAAAAACCAAAAAAAAAAAAAAAAAAATTTATGTCATTTTGATTTAACTTTGGCAGGCCATACATATCTAGAAATTCACCCATTTCTTTTACATTTTCTAGTTTATGTGGAATGCAAAATTTTTTAAATATTTCATCTATTATTTTTATTTTATGTGTATCAGTGTATTGCCTGCAAGTATGTAAGTGTACCTGTGCCATGCAATGCCTGCAGAAGTCAGAAGAAGGCATCAGATCCCCTGGAACTAGTGTTACAGACAGTTGTTAGCTGCCATCATGTGGGTGCTGGGAATTCAACCTGGGTCCTCTGCAAGAACAGCCAAGGCTCTTAACTGCTGAGCCATCTCTCTAGTCCCCAGAATATAGATTTTTTTTTTAAGTAGTTCCTTACAGATTTCTGAATTTCCCAGTGTCTGTCTAATGTTTCCCTTATCTCTGATTTGGTCATCTGAGTCCTCTCTTTCTTTTGGTTAATTTGGCTAAAGGTTTGCCAATCCTGTTATTTTTTTCAAAGAACTTATTCTATGTTTCACTGATTCATCTATGATTTTATTAAAGATATTTTTTATGCCTTTGGCTTAAGTTTCTTCTCCTCCTTCCTCCTTCTTCTATTCCTATGATTCAAAAGTCTGGTCTTTTTACAGTGTCCCAGAGGTCAACACCACCAAGTGGGGAACAAGTGTTCAAACATTTGAGTCTATGAGGGACATTTTTCATACAAACCATGACAAGTATTTTGACACACCAAAGAGAAAAGTAACTACTATAATAACTTAAAAGAAAATTTAGATAGCCTTAGGCTTGACAATGGTTATTTTTTTAGATACAAACCAAAGGCACAATCTATGAAAGAAGGAAAAAGCCAGACATCATTAAACTTAAGTCTTTCTACACTGTAAAAACATACTGATAAGATACTGAAAACAACTAAATTTTAAAATGGGAAAACAACAGATACTTCACCAAAAAAAAAAGAAAGAAAAGAAAAAAGGACAGATAACAAGCCATGGCATACAAAAAAATGTTTTATATCTACCATTATACACCTGCTAGAATGGTCAAAGCTAGAACAATGACACCACCAAATGCTGACAAGAACAAGGAGCAAAAGAAACAAGAATTCACTTCTGGGAGAAATGTAAAACAGTACAACCACCTTGGAAGACAGTTTGACAGTTTCCTACAAAACTAAACACACTCTTAACCATAAGATCCAGCAAGTGTACTCCTTGGTATTTACCTAAATGATTTAAAAACTGTTCACTACATTAAAATACAGATGTCCGCAGCAGCTTTATTAAAAACTTCCAAAACTTAGGATGAACTACAATGCCCTTCAGTAATGTGATACATTCATAGTAAGGTATTAGTCACTACTTTTAAGATGAGCTATCAATACATGAGAAGACACAGAGAAACAAATGTATATTATCAAGTTTAAGAAGTCAATTGAAAAGACTCTATACTGTATTACTCTAGCTATATGACACCCTGGAAAAAGCCAAACGACAGAGAAAGTGAAAAGATCAGCATTTGCTAACACTTATGAGAAAGGAAAGTGACTAAGCAGAGCACACAGGATTTGGGGGGAAGTAAAACTGTCTGCAGAAATATGATAGCTATACAGCACCGTAAATTTGTCCACAGAATCTACAGCGCGAAGAATGAACTCTAATGTAAATAATAGACTGTAGATGATGATAATGTGTCAATGAAGTTTCATCAGTTTTAACAAAAGTACCAGTATTCGTGGAGAATGTTGATAATAAGGAGGCAAAGCACTTGGGAGGAAGGGTATATATGAGAAATCTCTGTACCTTCTGCCCAGTTTCATCGTGAACTTTTATAAAAATACTCTTTAAGCCAGGCATGGTGGCACGTGCCTTAATCCCAGCACTCAGGAGGCAGAGGCAGGCAGATCTCTGTGAGTTCAAGGCCAGCCTGGTCTACATAGTGAGTTCCAGGGCAGCTTGGGGCTACAGGGAGACCCTATCTCAAAAAAGACCAAAAAAAAAAATACTCTTTAAAAAATAGTCTATTTTAAAAATTCATGCGTTCTCCTAAAGATAGAAAAAGAAGACAAGTGATCAACACTAATAGCTAGTATACCAGTTCTTATCCAAAAATAATTAAAGGAAATGAATCAAGTACTCATTCTACCTTCCCAGAATACAGTAGATGTTGAAAACTTGTTTTGATACACTGGATATTCCAGGTTCGCCTCAAACTCATGACACCCTTGCCTCGGCTTCCCAAGTGCTGCAAACTTCCTTACAAAAAACTTTCAGTTGATATATATGGAATGAAACCATTATGCAAATGCTGTTGATAACAGTCTTTCTGACTCTAATGACATAAAACCATCTCTGATTCTCTCACTTCAGATAAGAAATATTTCCATTCTTTAAATTCTACTAAGCACCCTTATACTTCTCTGTAGATTTAGTTATAATACAAAGCAGAAAGTAATGTTAGTGGTAAATTTTTTGTGACTATCAATGGATCTCACCTATGTTTTAATCCCCTTGTAATTTTCTTATAGCCCCTTGTAATTCTCTCACATCAACTGTACGCTGTTCATACAGTCAGTTTACTTTAGTTGACAGAACAGTCAATGAACATAAAAAGACTTCAACAGTATATTCAGGGGCTGTATTAGGGCTCAATGGTTATCTTATGTGAGGCCCTAGGTTCATCTCCAGTAACAGTGTTAGGGGTGTGGGTGGGTGGGTGGGTGAGTGACCCTCACCCCTATACACAGCTTGCTGACAGAAAGAAGTCTCAAGTCCCAAGGGCAAAGGAGTCACAGAAAGGAGACTGCTGATAGCTGGTAGTACAGCAGCAGCAGCAGCCACAAAAAGACCCCTCCTGTCTCCCCAGAGAAATCCTCCTGCTAAAATAAGTCAGGAAGCAGCAGAAAGCCTGCAAAGATCACATTAGCAACCAAGAATAGAAGGAAACTTTCTTACAAGTTCTCTACTTCTGCAGGCATAAACCAGAGCACCTGATAATGAACTTTTATCAATTATAAGACCCCTCAGGATTTGTCACCTTCCCTACCAGGTTTGACAGCTCTTCTCTAACTGGTCTTATTTTCCACATTTGCATACCTGCATTCAGCCAATCAGGGCCCACTATCACCCTAACACCTCTATAAATTTGGAGTTTAGGGAGCTGCAGAGCCAGAATAGCTGCAGGCACCTACAGAGAAAGAGAAGGAAGACAAGAGCTGGGTTTTCTGCTGCAGCCAAGTGCCCTGCCTTAGAGGCTACTCCTCTCTTCAGAGGAAGAAGCCGGAAGACTTCAGGGTCAGGCTCAACCAACTTGTTCATTAGAGAGGGAAGACTGCATTCAAGACTCACTGGGGACAGACTTATCAGAGGTTTCCTGTACCTGACGCTTCTGCCCTGAGCAGGGAGCATGCTCAAGCAAGTCTCCAGGACTCAACCAATGGCTACAAGCAGAAAGACTCATTCCTAACTCAGTCTCCAAATCTCAGCACTCTGCTGGGCTGCAGAAGGAAATTTGTCCCTGCAACTGCTTCCAACCTCCAAGACCTAGTGCTCCAAAGACCTGCAATTCCAGTTTTCAGGACCTGCTGCTCCTGCTACTTCTACTGGTGACCTGCAGACTTGATCCACATGAGACTGTTCTTGGTTCACTCTGGGAAGCCCTCTGAGAGCTTTAAAGCTGTAATGTTACTCAAAGTTGTAGTGGCTCTGGGCTGGCATCCCAAAGCTACTCAGAAACCACACCTGTTTCATTTGGATACTACATGGTAATCTCTTTAAAATTTTATCCTGCTTAAAGGTTGTTAATCCCAAATTGACAATAAAGTACCACTGGTGTATACTCAGTCCACTCCATTCTTGCAGGAAGATGGGACAAGAATCAGTTGGAAGCATAAATGGTTTCCACTAGCCACTTCACCATGAGGAGTGAGAAGGGTACTTTGACACGAAGATTTGTCTTGTTGCTGGAAACTTATGCTACCCCATCAATCCAGGCTAATTTTGGACACATATGGCCCAAGAGCTATAACCAGCAATGTGACTGAAGCTATCATAGACCATCCCATCCCAACTGGGCTACCAGAAGACTGCATCTGTATAAACAACTCTGGGATATACATTAAAGTACCATTTTGATAAATCCACCCCCAATAAATGGCCCACAGAATTAGGAGCAAACAGAATGGTTCCTGTTTAAACTAAAGTACAGGGCACTTAATTACACAGCAAGAGATACAATTACAAGCAATGTTGCTATATCTTTTCTGTAAAAAGAAGCTCTTTTTTATGAGAGATGAAAATTATATTGATGTGGCAATTATAAGAAGCCTATAAATACACTGGGGTGGGCAATAATGGAAGAGAAGCACTTCTTTCGATGTTTCCTATCTCTCCTGCTGACCACTCCAAAGGGAAAAGTCTCACCTTTCCCCAGTCTCCTCTGAACACTCCCATGGGGCCCCTCTCTGGGCACTTCTGTCACTGCTCTTCTCTTTCTTATCAACTGACCACCACCCTCTCCTGGGCTAAAAGAAGCTCTTTTTAAGAAGGGAAGTCCCCAAATAAGAGTGAAGAAACATGCACTCAGATTCCCCAGTAGGGGCATAGGAACTGTTTCTAGCTAACATTAGCTGGCACATAATAGCTTTCATACATTAAAAAAGGATTAATGGAGCTGGTGAGATGGCACAGACAGTAAAGGCATTTGTTCCCAAGCCTGATGACCTGAGTTCAATTCCCACAACCTATGTGGTGGGGTGGAAGAAGAGAACCAACTCTTACAAGTTTTCCTCTGACTTCCCCACACACGCCATGGCACACATGCATAGGTACACACATACATACATGCATATATACATACATAAAATAATTAAATAGTTTAAAAAGGATGAATAGCCTGCTCCAGGACTGACTGAATTCTGGTTTCCATAATTTCATTTTAATTTTCAAGTTAAAAAACTAGAAGGTTAAATGACCATCTCATCTTGGGGATACTTAAGCAAAGATATTTTTATCCTTTTTTTCCTTAAATAAAATCAAAATGCAATTACTGGGCAAGGGATATTAGAAGTCAGCACTTTCAAACACTATATTGGTGAGTGTGCAACCAAGGACCAAAAATTACATACTCTGAGTCCTGCCAATCAGTTACTCAATGACAAACTTAAATATTCACATATGAACAAAAATGTTATTTGCAACATGTTTGTTGTTTAGAATCAGAAAAAATGGAAATAAATTAAGTATTAATAGAAGAGTTAAATAAGTTTTGATAATCTATACAATAAAATATAGTCATTATTAAAATAAAACAGTGCAAAAGTACTGATTTTCAATTATCTTCAAACAAATGGTAAAAATTAAAAACTCATTAAAATACCATGTTTGTATAACATTAATGAATATTAACAATAAAAATTTTGAAAGAATACATAAGATATTAGCAGTGCTTATTGAGGAAGGGTCTTGCACTTTCCTAGCTTTCAGTAGTAAATATCATACAAATTCCTCTTAAGTCTATTTTTGCTCTAAATTCCCTCCCCCTTAAAAACTAATATTCTTCGTGCTAATCGGCATTATATTCCTAACACCTTTAAACTTGTTTCATAATTAATCTTGGCAACTTACTTCTTGTAAACACTCCTTGTCATCTCCTTCTTCCTAAAATTAAGTATATCCTGATCAATATCAAATCTTAAAGTAGAAGTCTTACTCAGATTTCTACAATAATATGACCTTGATCTAGAAATCTTAACAGTACCATAACTCCATAGACATTTTTAAATTCATTTAAAAAGATGCAGTGTACACATCTTTACAAATACGCTACTTTTAACACTAACTCATCTCCATCAGCTTTTATTTAAAAACAATTTCTACATTTAAACTGTAGCAACTATACCTAACTAGTCACCTACAACTTTATTAATCTAATGTAGCCACCAACACTGTTAAATTATTAATTTCAAATTGAATGTAATCCCTATTCAATTGGGCTCTCAACAGTGGCCTTGAATGTAATCCCTATTCAATTTGCCTCTCAATATTGGCCTTGAGAGAGTACCTGAAACCAGCCTCCACATGGCAGTGAGCCTCCCAGGTCTCTCCAAGCACATCACCCTACCTTAGGCCATCTGCAACCCCTCCCACTGCCGCAGAACTAGGTCTCTACCTGCAAGTCTCCAAAACTGTGCTGTGCCTATTGGCTAGTAGGGGACAAGACCTTAGGAGGAGCATGAGAATATCTGATTCATGCCTGACGTGGGCCTCTGTAAGAGGTCCTAAGCAGTTGGACTAGAGCCATTTAGTCCCTACAATATAAAATCAAAAGAGAGACTCTGAAGCCTAGACTAACAAGCTTTTCATACCCAATCAGAAAACAATCAAGGATCATCTATAATACAAACAGAATCAGACTTCAACTCAAAAAAGGAAGGCTTGAATTTTATATCAGAATCACAAACAACAAAAGAAATCCACACGCCAAAATTACAAGGAGAAAGCAATAATAAAAAGCAAAAAATATGTCCCCACCAAACACCACCAGTCCTATAGAACAATTCTACAATGAGAAGCCCCTAGAGATAACCCAGGACACAGAATTAAAAGAACAATCAGGGCTGGAGAGATGGCTCAGTAGTTAGGAACACTGGTTGTTCTTGGAGAAGATCTGGGTTCGAATCCCAGCACCTATATGACAACTAACTGTCCATAACTCCAGTCCCAAAGGATCCGACAGCCTCTTCTGACTTCCATGGGCATTGTACAACACGGGTACACTTACCTACATGCAGGCAATATGCACATACACATAAAATAAAAATAATTTTTTTTAAAAAGATCGTAAACATGATCAAATAAGTCCACAAATTTAAAGAATACACAAACAAATCAAAGAACTAAAAGAGGTTAACTCTAAATTTCTGACTGAATTTTCAAGAGATAGAAATATTGAAAACAGGGCTGGAGAGATGGCTCAGTGGTTAAGAACACTGATTGTTCTTACAGAAGACCCGTGTTCGAATCCCAGCACCCACATGGCAGCTAAAAACTGTCTGTAACTCCAGCTCCAGGGGATCCAATAGCGTTTTCTGTCTTCCACAGGCACTCCACGACACCAGTGCACTTACCTACATGCAAGCAATACACTCATACACACAAAATAAAAATAATAATAAATAAAATATTTAAAGAAAGAAATAAGCCTCACCAATAAAATGAATGAAATGGAAAACAGAGTATCAAGACTGGATGATAAAATTCAAGCAAAGATTATGAAAATTTTAAACATCACAGGAATGGAATAAGCAGGAAATGTGGGACATCATGAAAATACCAAACTTATGCCTCATAGACATTGAGGAAGGAGGCAATCTTGGGATAATGGTACTGACTAGATCTTCAAAGGATTATAGAAGAAAATTTCCCCAAATTAAGGAATAACATGCCCATACAAAAATAAGAAGCACATTGAAATAAGATCAGAAGAGAAACTCCCCACAGCATATCACAGCAAAAACACTAAGTGTATAGAACAAAGAAGAGAGACTACTGAAAGCTGCAAAAGAAAAGCAACACATAACATATAAAGGAAAATGGATCAGAACCACAGCTAACTTTTCAATACAAATATGAAAGTCAAAAGAGCCTGGATCAAAGTACTCCCAGTTCTAAATGACCATAGATACCAACCCAGAATACTTTACCCAGCAAAATATAGTTGAAGGGGAAAGAAAAATATTTCAAGACATGAAACGGCTGAAAGAATTCATGTCCAGCAAACCACCCCTTCAGAGAATTCTTGAAGAAATACAAAGAGCTGAAGAAAGGAATGATTATACCCAAGGGGCAACAGAAAGAAACTAAATGAAGATATAATACAAAGTCAGACCAAGATTGCAAACAGAAATTAAAAGGACAGGAACCAATACATATCTTTCAAAAATAACTTTAAATAATCAGTGGAGTGAACTCCCTATTCAAGACACAAGCCAGTTGAATGGCTTAAGAAACAAAACCCATCCTTTTGTTGTCTGCAAGAAACCCATCTCACATTCAAGGACAGGCACTACCTTAAGGTGAAAAAAAAAAACGGAAAAAAAAAATATTCCAAGTAAGTGACACTAAGAAACAAGCAGGTGTTGAAATTCTAGTATCTGACAAAAAGACTTCAAACTAAAACTAATCAGAAGAGATAAAGAGGGCCACTTCATTCTAATCAAAGGAACAATTAACCAAGAGGATATTACAGTCATGAACATATATGCACTAAACTCTGATGGCATCCAACTTCATAAAAACAGCATTACAGGACTTCAAAACAGAGATTAAACTCAACTCAGCAATAGTAGCAGACTTCCATACCCCACTGTCTCCATTAGATAGGTGAACCACACGAAGAATAAACAGAGAGACATCTGAATTAAATGATACCATACATCAAATGAACCTAACAGCTAACTACCAAATATTCTACCCAAGCATCAAAGAATCAGAACCCCATGGAACAGTCTCCAAAACTGATTACCTACTGGGTCACAAAACAAACCTCAACAAATACAAAAAAAGAAATAATTCCATGCAGTCTATCAGACCACAATGCAATAAAACTTAAAATCTACACTGAAAGAAGCCCTTTGGAACTCAAGGGAGAGTAAACAACATACTCCTGAATGATGAATAAGTCAAAGAAGAAATTAAGAAAGAAATAAACGTATTCTTGGAATTAAATAAGGATAACACCACACAACAAAACCTCTGGAATACTTTAAAAGCAGTCCTAACAGGAAAGTTTATAGCACTAAGTGCCTATATTTAAAAAACCAGAGCACAGATAAATGATTTAACATGCAACTCAAGACTGGAAAGACAACAACAAATTAAACTCAAGAAGAAATAAGGAATTAATGAAATAGAAACAAAGAAAACAATACAAAGAATCAATGAATCTAAGAGTTCTTTGATAAAATAAACAAGATAGACAGAACTTAGCCCAGTTAACAAAAAGAAAAAAAGAACAACTGTAAATCAATGAAATCAGAGATGAAAGTAGAAACATCAGAACAGGCAATGAAAAGATCCAGAACATTACAAAGGAATGTTCTTAAAACCTATACGCTATTAGGTGAAAACCTAAAAGAAATGGATATGTATCTAAAATCATAGGAATCACCAAAGCTAAACCAAGAAGAGAGCAACAGCTTAAACAGACCCATAACATATAAGGAAACTGAAAAGGTAATTGAATATAAAACCCCCAATTAAAAACAGCCCAGACCCAGATGAATTTACAGCACAATTCTATCAGACATTTAAAGAAGTTCTACAACCAGTACTACCTAAATTATTCAAAAAGATAGAAACCAAAGGAGAGTTCCCAAATTCCTTCTATGAAGCCAGCATCACTCTAATATCAAAACGAGGTAAAGATACATCCAAAAAAGAAAACTATAGACCCATATTCTTAATGAACTTAAATAAAAAATTCTTAACAAAATACTTGCAAACCACATACACTCATCAAAAAGATCAGCCACCATTATCAAGTTGGCTTTATTTCAGAGATGCAGCAATGGTTCAATATGCATAAGTCAATAAATGTCATTAGTCATATGGGTTCAAAGACAAAAATCACGTGGTCATCTCAATAGATGCAGAAAAGCCCTCTGACAAAATTCAACATGCATTTATGTTAAAAGTCTGAGAGGGAATTGGACTGGAGGGAGCATATGTCAACATAACTAAAGCTATATATAACAAACCTACAGTCAATATCATTCTAAATGGAGAAAATCTGGCAACAATCCTATTAAGTAAGGAACCAGACATAGCTGTCCACTGTCTCCACTCCTTTTTAATATAGTGCTTGAAACTTTTGACAGAGCAGTAAAATAAGAGAAGGAAATTAAAGGAGCACTAATTGGAAAAGAAGAGGTAAAATTATCACTGTTTGCAGATGATATGATATTATACCTAAGAGGTCCCAAAAATTCCACCAGAAAACCCCTAGAAATGATTAACACTTTCAGTAAGTGGCAGGTAATAAAATTAATCTACAAAAATTAGTAGCCTTTCTATATACCAATAAAAGCAGTTGGAGAAAGAGTACATAGAAACACTCCCATTCACAATAGCCTCAAAAAATAAATAAATATGTTGGAATAAACCTGAACAAGATATTAACAATCTCCACAATGAAAATTTTAAATCTTTAAAGAAAGAGATTGAGGAAGACACCAGAAGATGGAAGGACCTCCCATGCTCATGGATTGGAAGAATTAATATTGTGAAAATGACCATCCTACCAAAAGCAATATATAGATTCAATATAATCTCAATCAAAATCTCCATAACATTCTTCACAGAATTAGAAAACAAATCCTAAAATTCATATGGAAGTACAAAGGACCCCAGATAGTCAAAACAATCCTGAGTGCAAAGAGCAATGCTGAGAGGATTACTATGCCAGATCTCAATCTATATTACAGAGCTATAGTCATAAAAACAGCATGGTACTGGCACAAAAATAGAAACACAGATCAATGGAACATAATTAAACACCCAAACATGAGTACATGCAATTTCGGCTACCTGATATTTGATAAAGGAGGCAAGAACACACATTAGAGGAAAGACAGCATCTTCAACAAATGGGGCTGGCAAAACTGATCTCCACGTATTGAAGAATGAAACTAGATCCTTACCTTTCAACCTTGCACAAAAGTCAACACCAAATGGATCAAGGACCTCAATGTGAAACCTGAAACTTTGAAACTATTAGAAGAAAACATTGGCAGTAGCCTACAAGATATAGGTGTAGGAAAGGACTTTCTAAATCAGACATCAGTTGCTCAGGAATTAAGGTCAACATTTTCAAGTAGGACCTCAGTAAACTAAAAAGCTCTGTACAGCAAAAGAAACAGTCAAGATAGTGAAGAGAAAACCCACAGAGTGGGAGAAAAGCTTCACCAGTGACACATCTGACAGAGGTTTAAAGTCCAGAATATATAAAGAACTCAAAAAGAAAAAAAAAAAAAAAAAGGAATCAAGAAAACAAATGACCCAATTAAAAGACAGGCTAAGGATCTAAACAGAGTTCTAAAAAGAAACAAAAATGGGTAAGAAACATCTTATAAAGTGTTCAACATCGTTAGTAATTAGGGAAATGCAAACTAAAACCACTTTAAGAATTCATCTTACTGCAGTCAGACTGGTTAAGATTAAGAGAACAAATGATACCAAATGCTGGAGAGTATGTGGGGAAAGAAACACTCATTCACTGCTGGTGGGATTGAAAACTTGTGCAATCCCTATGGAAAGCAGTGTGGAGCTCTCTTAAAAAAGTAAAAATGAACCTATCACTTGACCTGGTTATACCACTCCTTGACATATACCCAAAGGACTCATACTACTACACAGATACTTGTACAACCATGTTTGCTGCTACTCTTTTAACAATAGCTAAGAGATAGAAGTAACCTAAGTTTCCCTCAACTGACAAGTGAATAATGAAAATGTGGTACATTTACACAATGAAGTTCTACTCAGTGGTTAGGAAAGACGAATCATGATATATGCAGGTAAACGGATGGAACTAGAAACTGTTATACTAAGTAAAATAACAGACTCAGAAAAAACAAAGGATATATGTTCTCCCTTATTTGTGGATCATAAGCACCAATCCCTTATATATGAGTATATATCCTGAAGTAACTGTAGGAACCAGGAAAATGGAAGGGAGCAAGGGAGGTAAAGGGAAAGAAGGAACCTAAAAGAGAAGAATAGTAGGAGACAGGTGTAACTAAGGGACAAATGCTTAAAATGGGGGTATTTAAATGGGAGGGGTGAGAAAGGGTTATATAAGGGACTATGGGGATAAAGGGGAAGAATTCAAGATAGGTGGGACCATGGGATACTGGTATTATCAAGGGAGAAATGGGGGAAATGGGGATCCTTTTAAGGGGGAGAGCATGGAGGGAGGGTTAGACAGGGAGAGAAAGAAGAGAGAGAAATAAGGCCTAGCTTGTGTTAAAAAAAAAGGGGGGGAATAATATCAGTCCAAAAACCTATTGAAAAATTACACATAAATTAAATCTACACGTGTATAGATGAAGTCTACATAACAAGAAACAGTGCCAAACAAAAGATACCTTTGAGTTGTTGGCTAGGGTAGTACAGGAGACTCCCAAAATTTCACAGGCAGGTTATTGCCACGGCCATTGATTGCCTCCCAGAACCTGAAGGTAAGACCCTATTGCTGAAGACAGGACATACTTTGGACACAGGATTTAGTGTTATGGAGCTAGACCTGACCTGGAAGCCACTTGCCCCGAAGGCTAGTGCTCATATCTTTGGAGAGTACTAAGCTAACTGCTAATGGAGAACACCAATCATTGATCCAACCCCAGCTTCAAGTCCTAATAACCACATCAATGACTGGCACAGCAAAGACACTGGTGCAGTAGTGGCACTTTTATCTCGGAGGTAATCAATAGCTACCTAATTAGACTTAAAGTCCACTCATGTGGGGGGGGGGGACTCATGTGTCGTACTGTACACATAGCCCAATACACATGACTGGAAAGGTCACAGATGGTAGAGAAAATCCGAAGGCTGTCACATCCCTAGACAAATGCAATTTCTTACTATGTGCAAAATATGGGTCCTTATATTCTCATACAAGTATCCCAGTCATTACTCATCAAAGAAGCTTCTTTTGCAGCAAACAGAGACTATTACAGAGTTCCACAACTAGTCACACACAGACACTGTCTGTGAACTGCAGAACCCTAAGTGACACATCTACAAGGCAACCTCTACACCTAAGGTCCACAGAACATAGAACAAAGGGTAAAGAGGACACGAATACATCTCTCGACTCACATCAATGAAAGTTTCTCATGCAACAAAGAGCCTAGAACACAAAAGGTCACAAATGGCCAAAGCGTGGAGAGTAAGAGTCCACAGAGTGGACGGGATTCATATTAAACTCCACCCACCTAGGGCTCAAGGACCATTTTGGAAGAGGGGTGTGGAAAGATTTTAAGAGCCAGGGAGGAGGTACACAACCATATGGAAATAGAGTCCTACAAGCTCCTGGGACCTTGCTCATATGAATCTACTGCAATGGTGCCCACATGTACAAGATCTATGAAAACTCAAGCAGGCAAAACCGCAGCACAGAACTGTGGAAATGGGGCACAACCCCGAATCTTAGTCAAAGAATTATTGGCAGCTGATTACTTCTGAGTGAGGAAGAGCTGATCTTCTTAAAGGGAGGGACTCTAGACAGACCTCAGTGGATGAACTTATACTGAGGGACCTCTGGGGACACTAACTTGACAGGCCTAAACACAAATGACAGAATGTATGAATTCCAGTGGGGAGAGGGTCATGGGAGGGTGCCAATGGGGAAGAGAGTATAAAGATGATTAAGACTAATTAAGATGTTTTGTATGAAATATATAAAATTCAATTTTTAAAAGTAGCCTTGAAGAGCCTACATACCTACTGTTGTATCTAACTTTTCTCTTCAAAATTTCTCAACTGTCATACAGAATACACTTTTGGCTTCTAAGTTTTTCCTTCCTAACCTACATAAGAATATACTATGCAGGAGACAGGGATCAGATACTGTTGGACTTTGAATGTGAACTGCCTCCCATAAGCTCATATGTTTGGATGCCTGGTCCCCAGCTGTTGGCCCTATTTGGGAAGTTGTGGAACTTAATCCCAGCACTTGGGAGGCAGAGGCAGGTGGATCTTTGTGAGTTCAAGGCCAGCCTGGTCTACATGGTGAGTTCCAGGACAGCTGGGGCTACAAGGAGACCCTGTCTCAAAAAAGACCAAAAAAAAAAAAAAAAAAAAAAAAAATTGGAGCCTTGTGAGAGGAAGTAGGGGGCGGGAAGGCAGGTTTTAAGGCTTCATAGCCTAGTCCCATTTCCTGTTCTTCCTTTGTTTCTAGACTGCTGAGGCATCCTCGTGTTCCTGCTGCCATGTCTTCCACAACACGATGGACTAAAATAAACCTTTTCTCCTTTACTATGCAGAAAAAATGCAGATACATATAACTACATAATTGAAACTAATTCTGTCTTCATCAGGGCAGATGGTCAAGTGCTCCAAAAACAAAGGAAAATCCACCTAAATCTAGAAATACAGACTCAGAAAACAGAAGCTGGAATTATATGGACCTACGCCATTTCCTAGTTGAGTTTAGTCATTTAGTAACTATGGTAAATGTATTTCACTTCTCTAAGTCTTAAATACTGTAAAGTGGTATAAAGAATTAGGAAGATAAAACAGTAAATATAAAATATCAGCTGAGTGTAGTGATATACCTGCAGTCCCAGCACTTGAGAATTGGAAGCAGGAAAATCAGAAGAAGGAGAATCAGAAGTTCAAGGCCAGTCTGGGTTATGTGAGACCTTGTCTCAAAAATCAAACAATAAGTAAATTAAATATAAAATGTTTAAGTTAACACCTGGATAATTTATTGTAATAAAATACATACAGTAGACACATATTATTAAGTACATCTCTCCCTCCAAAAATACCTAAATTCAAATCCTGAAAGTTGGAAAGCACTCTGAAATAATTTGGTTTTTGTATGGTTGAGGCAGGAGGATCACTGTCAGTTTGAGACCAGCCTGGGATACATGGAAAAATCCCAAGCCTACCTGCATAATAGGATGAAATATTGTCTCAAAACAGAAAGAGGAAAAGGGAGCTGGCAAAGGAGAGAGAGGGAAAAGGAAAGGGAAAGGGAGAGGAGGAAATGATCTGTATCACTTGAGAGATGAAGAAATTAGGCTCTGGAAAGAATAATGAACTTGCTTGATATCACTGCTATCTAATGGTAAAGTTACAATAAAACATGTTTTTAAGTCCCAAACTCATATTTTCTCTATGGATCTCAACACGTTGCTCAGTCATCTAACAGTGCAGCAATCAGGACATTTAATTTGTAACCTTAGTTTCTTCATTAATAAACTATAATAGGGCAAGATCACAGAACCTGTTTGGCCCTAAACTGGCTAATTTAAAAGTATGTCCACATAAAGTTGGTCAGATATATAACCAACCTCTATGTATGCTTATTGAAAATGTAGTCGTTTTCAATTAATTTTAAATTACTAGTAACTAAACTAGGTTTATAAGACATTATACAATAATGTGATATGAAGTAAAAAAGTTTTAAAACTATATAACATAAAATCTACATATTTTAGGCAAATATAGAGTGAAGGATGTTTTGATCCATCAAAAATGTATAAACAGACACAAAAACAGTCAAAATAAGGATTCATCGTCCAGTTTTGAGAAGCCATTTTTTTAAGGTCTTAAATTCTCTTTAAGGCCCATGTGAGTGGTGTAAACTTCCAGCACTCAGGAGGCTGAGGCAGGAGTTTCCTAAGTTCCAGGTCAGCCTTATTACATAGTAAGACTCTGCCTAAACAGTATTTAAAAAAATAAAATGCCAAAGAGAAAAGGGAAAACAGGAACAGGTACTAACAATAAACTTTTCTGAACAGGGCACGTTATGTGTCTGTTCAAAATCCCAGCTAATGAAATGGAAACCCTATTACACAGTACTTTATAACCTAACAAGTTTCAATCTATTGGCTATAGACACCTGCTTTAACAGATATGCAGACTATTGGTTTCAACACAGGACTAGGGGTATGGCTTGGTGGTAAAGCACTTTCTTCAAATTCATGAGGCCCTGAGTTTAATCCTCAGCTCCTCAAAAGGATGAAATTCAAAGAAGAACACAAAATTCATAAAATCAAAATTTATCCAACTAGTAGATGACTAACATTAACTCCAGTCCCCAAGGAAACAATGAGTAGTGTGCATGCAGGAAGTTTATTGGGAAGTGATCTCAAAGACAACACCTGTGGGTGCAGAGAGGAAGAAGTACAACTGGGTAAAGGGTAAGACAGGACAAAAAGAACAGTAACAGGATTGCAGTGGCAACTGGAGCATAATCCTACTAAGAGTTCTGCAGCTAGGACGGTCCTTCACATCAGTCCCCAGTTAAGGCAAAGGTATATTTCTCTATCTCCTCCCATATCAGTCTCTAGGCTGCTTCCAGAAAGGACACAATCTTGGGGAAGGCAGATTCCTTTCGCTACAATACTTATCCAGAAAAAGGATGCAGTTATGAACCATTAGCAGCCATGACTTCAGGCAGCTTGGGGAATATGTCTTCATCCTAAATGGGGAAGAAGGTGTCACATTACAATAGCATACAGGGCTACACTGGAGGGAATGGGGGAGTCTCAATTTAAAAAGGAGGCCTATATCTTTTGAAGCCTGTTCTGTGGCAGGAGCTATGATAGTCACCATACATGAATTATCAAATTTTATCACTGAATCCTTGCTTTCTGATGACACTTGCTTTTTCTTAGCAAAGCTGAGAAATGTGTCAGGATTTTTTTATGTAACATACCTAAAATGCTATACTTTGGTGTTGCAAATGATCTGAACACTCAAGAACCAAGGTTCTTCCTCAATTTTCAACTAAAACTTTCCTAAAAATATTTTATTTATTACTTTTTCTGCTTTATGTGTATGAGTGTAATGTCTACATGTAGATAGGTGAACCTGTGTCATGCAATGCCCAAGGAGGTCAGAAGAGGGTTCCAAATCCCCTGGAACTAGAGTTATGGATGGTTGTTGGCTGCCACGTGGGTGCTGGATTGGAACCCCAGTCCTCTGCAAGAGCAGCCAGTGCTCTTAATTGCTGAGCAATCTCTCAAGTCCCTCAGCTATAACGTTTTAATTTTTTTTTTTTTCGGTCTTTTTGAGACAGGATCTCCCTGTAGCCCCAGCTGTCCTGGAACTCACTATGTAAACCAGGCTGGCCTTGAACTCACAGAGATCCGCCCGCCTCTGCTTATTTTTATTTTTATGTGTATCGGTGCTTTGCCTATATGTACGCCATATGTGTGCAATGCCCATGGAGACCAGAAGAGGGTGTTAGGTCCCCTAGAGCTGGAGTTACAGAAGGCTGTTAGCTACCATGTGGGTGCTGGAAACCAAACCCAGGTCCTCTGCAAGAAAAACCAGTGCTCTTAACTGCTGAACCATCTCCAGTCCCTCAACTAAAACTTTTATCCTGAAAACTACTTTAAACATCAGCCAGGTGGTAGGTAGTGTCTTCATAGGACAGATAAAGAAAAAGAAGATGACATTTCCTAAGATCATATTGGTAGCAGAGGTAGGACTAGAATTCAGTGATTCCCCTACTTCCTCTGGTACCTTAAAATTAAAAAAAAAAAAAAAAATCTGATGAAATTAAACTTTAAAGCAAGATTCTTTTTATAATGCTCAGAAAATCAATTTCCCCTATATTGTTTGCATTTTAAAAATCATATACATAAGGAACTTGAATTTTATACTAATAAATGTCCAGGCAGTCTACTGGAGGAAGTATGTTGTATTAAATTAGTAATAACAGCCAACATAAAAAGTCTGCAACAATTACAATTCTAAATACCTTGTATTATTTAGTTCTCATAATGATGCTGAGTAAAAACAAAAGATTGTCCTCATTTAGTCAAGAGGGGAAAATGTAAGGTCAAAGAAGCTAATTTAGCTGTAGAGATCACAAATGTAGGGCCAGTGAGATGGCTCAAGGGGTAAAGGCAATTGCTGCCATGCCTACAGACCTGAGCCCAATTTCTGGGACCCACATGATGGAAGGAGAGAACCAATACCCAAGAAAATAAAGATGGCAAATGTAATAATAAGAAGGACTAGGATTCTACGTGACTTCAATGCTTGGGTCGGGGGGTTGTTTGGTTGGTTTTTGGTTTTTGAGACAGGGTCTCACTATGTAGAGTGGGCTGGCCTACAACTTACAGATACCTGCCTGCCTCTGCTTCCCAAGTGCTGGCTGGGACTAAAGGCATGAGCCACCACAACAGGTACTTGTGTTTTGAATATTTAATATCCAGTACACCACACCCCTATGCTATTTTACAATTTTATTTCTCAGAACTTTTAAAAATTCTTTGAGAGCTGGAGACCTGGCACAGTCATTAACAGCTCAAGTTCACAACCAAAAAAAGACAAAAATTCCTTGAGTTCCATGGTTTATTCTCAGACTCAGAAGCACATTATTTTACTACTTTTTTAAGTTGTGAGAAACATGATTAGTGAGAGATGGTAAGGTCAGCACATGTAAAGAGGTAGGCAGAAATGAGGTCCAAAGTGATATAAAAGGATCAGACTATTAAGGGCCTGTATTCAAGGTTAAAAGTCCAGACATCTCCTGTAAGCACTGTTAATGGTTTGATAGGAAGTGTCCTCCAAAAACGGCTCAAGTGTTGACAGCTTGGTTCCCAGTGGATGGTGCTATTTAGAGGTGATTAGATCATGCTGCCATTCATTAACTTCTCTAATGTATTAATCCACTAATAAGCTTATAGCCGAACAGTCTGCCAGGAGCTGGAGCCTAGTGAGAGGAAATAGGTTGCTGGGGGTGTACCTCTGACTGGTATATCTTATCCCTGGCCCATTGCTGTTTCTCTGTCTCTTTCTTTCTTCTGCATATGAGGTAAGAAGCTCTGATCCAGTAACCCATCTTTGCCATGCTGCTCTGCCTCACTACAGGCCCACAGTATGGGGCCAAATGACATGGACTAAACCTATGAAATGACTAAGTCAACCCTTCCTCCTGTATGCTGATTTTCCTAAGTACTTTGCCACCATAGCTAACATGGATACTGAGTAGTCACTAATCATTTTAGATAGATGAATGGCTTCCTTTTGATAAATACTAGCTAGGAAAACATTTTGGAAAGTTTTTCTTGTTATAAATTTGATCATTTAATAACTTCCTATGGTTCCTTACAGCCTAGTCTGCCTACTCTAAGATTAAAAAACCTTCATGCAATGTAACTATTCCCAATCACATGGAGAAATATAGTCCTATTCTGTGTTAGGCTGTGTCGTGCTTTTGAATTTGCCTAATTCATCTTCAAAATGTTCCTCGCTTTTGCCAGCCCTTCCTTGCTTGAGCCACTTTCAGTTTCCATAGGCCTCAACAATCTCCATTCCTTTGTCTGTCCCACATTAATCTATCTGTACCACAGAATTACTTTGCCTTTCATGCTTCCAAACTTCTTTTTGCAGTATCCATCACAATACTTACTACACGCTTTGTTACTACTTAAATATCTGTCTCCATTAAAAATTTTAGCCAGGCATGGTAGTGCATGCCTTAATCCCAGCACTCGGGAGGCAGAGGCAGGTGGGTCTCTGTGAGTTCAAGGCCAGCCTGGTCTACACTGTGAGTTCCAGGACAGCTGGGGCTACAGGGACACCCTGGCTCCAAAAAAACCAAAAAAAAAAAAAAAAAAAAAAAAAAAAACAACAATTTTTTAGTGTCACAGTTTTTAGCACTAGGCCTAAGCATAGTTGTTATTAACAGTATATTAAGTGAATGCCAATGATCTGAGTTCTCCTCTACAAAAAAAAAAAAAAAAAAAAAGTAATGTCTTAGTCTATTTTCCATTGTTTTAACAAAACACCTGAGAATGGATCATTTGGGGCAAAGAGATGGCTCAGAGGGTCAAGGTGCCTGCCACCAAGTCTGAGACTGAACATAGTAGAAAAGCACCAACACACACACCTCAACCCCAGGAGGCTGGCATCAGAGTTCCTATCATTTCTCCCTGTCCTCACACACCTTTCTATTTTACTTGAGATATTGTCTGTTGTCCTGATTCATCACCAAAGTCCTAGGTCAGAGTTCACATTCTTAAAAATGAATCATACTGTATCTTTAACTCATACAGACCACTGGGATTAGAAGCGAAAACTTCATTCTAGCCCTGGTTCTTATATCTTAATGTCCTCTTTACTCTAAATATGAGGAGAAGAGGCAGAGAAGAGGGAAAGAAGAGGAGGAGTAAGAACAGGAATAAGAAGAAAGCAAAAAGAGGAGGAGGGGGGGTTAAGGAAAGATCAAGAACTCAGGCCTGCCTGAGCTACTGAGCAAGACCTTGTCTCAAAACCACACACACACACACACACACACACACACACACACACACAAATTACAAAGAAAACAATTCCTTAGCTATGACATTTTAAAATTCACTTCAAAAAAACTGTAATAACGTCATGAAACTTAAGCATTCAAGTGTTCTAAGATACTTACCCTGGCATCTCACTTGAATCAGGGTGCCCTAAATGTGTACTCTTGGGGCTCTCTAAGCTTTCCACCTTGTACTCATCCAAGTATGTAATACTATAGTTAGTGATTCTTTAACAATCCCCCTCTCCTCTTTCCAAAAGGGTTCAGTCTATTTTACCCATCATTGGGTCTGTGGCATATAGAAAGGTCGATAGATGGATGGGGAAGACACATTCAAAAGGACTCCCCTACTCATCACTGCCTTTCTCCTCACACTGTGATTATCCTACAGCAAATTATAAATACGTATTGCCTAAAATACTAAAAATCACTCCAACTGGGGCTGGAGAGATAGTTCAGCAGTTAAGAGCACTGACTGTTTGCAGAGAATCCAGGTTCAAGTCCAAGCACCCACACGGCGGCTAACACCATTCATAACTCCAGTTCCAGGGGATCCAAGGCTCTCTTCTGAACTCCATGGGCATTGTACAACAGAAGTGCACCTACCTACATGCAAATAATACACTCATACACACAATAAATAAAATATTTTTAAAAATCACTATTTTATGCATATATTCTCCTATAGCATTAATATGAATATAATAATGGCAAATTAATATTCCTAAAACAGTATTTTCAACGCATTCAACAATTATTAATTTCCTACTATACCCCTCACATATATTTTCTGTTTAATAGGGTATTGGTTTCTTCTTCCTATAGAGTAAAGCTAAAATTTTCAGCTAAAATGGCATGCTGAAAAACAAGTCACAAAGCAATCCAAGACTTTGGACTATAAAATAATTCCCCACTAAACAGAACCAAGTATCCTCAGAGATATGCCTAATTTCAGTACTGGGAAAGGTAAGTATGGGACAAAATTGGAATACCTTGTTATTCTAGAAAGTAAACAAGTACTCAAAAACATAAATCATTGTGCATGTCTAAAGGGCACAGGAGCCACCCTGAGGACTCCCCAAATGTGCAAATCTGTGTATCAAAATAATGAAGTACATGGATGAGATATAAACTACTATCACATGAAGTTCAATAGTTCATTTTGGAGAGAGAGAGAGAAAGAGGGGGAGGGGGAGAGAGAGAATGGAGAGAGAGGGGAAGGGGAGGAAGAAGAGGCAGAAAGGAGGAGAATATCCAAAGCACTGATAAACGGAAAGAGCTTCAGTGGAAAACCACTGTTTCGTGGCCATCATATTGGGCTACATCACGCAGGAATTAACAATGCTGTCTAGGGAGAGACTTTTGATTAGGAGGAGAACATTTGCAAAATCTTAAAGTATTTCCCCCAAACTACCTATTGGCTGCAAAAGAAGAGGTAAAAAATAGTGTTGTATAGTGGAAAAACTAAGCAATGCCTTGGACAGGCAATCCAAATCGAAACAACCTGGGGCTGGGGATGAAGCTTAAGCACAGAACACTTGCCTCTGGGTTAGATCACCAAGGCCAAATAATAAATAAATTCTTTCTAAAAAAAAACAGCATCACCTATGAAGAACAGAAAGATATCATGAACCTCCAGATGTGATCATCTGCAGACACAACATTTCTTAGTATTCTTGCCAAAAATGTAAAATTTCAATCCAAGAACAAGCATACTTTTTTCATATTTTATTTTTTATTATTTTTATTTTATGTATATGCATGTATTGCCTGTGTGTAGGTAAGTGCACCCGTGTCGTGCAGTGCCCATGGAGGTCAGAAGAGGCTGTCGGATCCCCTGGGACTAGAGTTACGGACATCTGTTACTTGTCATGTGGGTGCTGGGATTCGAACCCGGGTCTTCTGCAAGAATAACCAGTGTTCTTAATCACTGAGACATCTCTCCAGACCCGAGAACAAGCATACTTTAAACACATGAAAAACATACTAGTTAAAAAGAAAAAAGTTGAGCTAAAGAAATGGCTCTACTGGTTAAGAACATGGGCTCCTCTGGTAGAAGATCCAGGTTTGGTTCCCAGCACTCACGTGGCAGCTAACAATCATACATAACTACAGTTCCAAGGGATCTGACACCATTTTCTGGTCTCCACCAGCATTACATGCATGGGTACACTTACATACATAATGGCAAAACACTCATACATACAAATCACACACACAAAAAAAATTTAGAATAAAAAGAAAAATCTGAAAGAAGGTACTATGGCTTGAATGTATTCCTAAACGTCACTTAGAAACTTAATCCCCACTGCAACAATACTGCAAGAACATGAGTTGCTAGAAAAAGCACAGTCCCCCTCTTACTACAACAGTCTCCCACTCTTTCTCTTCCACTTCCACCATCCATCAGCACAGAATGAAAGCCCTCACCAGATGTGGGTCTCTTGATTCTGGACTTCCCAGTCTCCAGACCTGTAAGGATTTCTTTCAGAAATAAATTTCTCTTTATAAATTATTCTGTTACAACATCACAAAAAAAAATATGATAGAGCGGAAAATGTCGTCTTCAAGCATGTCACAAATAAAGATTGTGGAAATGTTCCAGATTAAGAGAGGTTAAAGTAGAGCCAGCAAGATGGCTCAGCCAGTAAAGGCACTTGCCACCAAGCCCAACAACCTGAGCTCTGTCCTAGGTACCCACATGGTGGAAAGAGAAAACTGACTCCCACAAGCTGTCTTCTGACCTACATGTGCACACACACAATAAGCAAACAAATAAACAAATGAGATCAAAGTAACATGGTAAATAAATATTTCTAAATAATCAAAATACGAAATCTGATTCCAGTTCCAGTAACAATAATACAGAAAATGCTACAAAGGACATTACCAGATCAACTCCAAAACTAGGATTATGGACAATGGATTGAATCAATGTAAAATCACGAGTTGATAATTATACCATAGTTATATAAAATATTTCTACTCATTGACATACTCAGAGTTAATGGATCATGAGTAATCCTCATATGATTCAAAAAAAATAGGAAAAAATGGAGAAAAAAGAGATAAGAGAAGTAAACAAATGTTAAAGCAAGTAGGGTAAAATGTCAACATCAGTTGAATTGGGGTAGACAATAAAGAAGTGCTCTTTGTACTATATTCTTGCAACTTTTGTAAGTTTGAAATTAGTTCCAAGTAAGAAATTTAAAATGATAGCATACAGACATCCAACTCCCATTCTGTTCAATACAGTGGCCCTAGCTACCCAACGCTGCTGAACAACTGAAATGTGGTTAGCACAAATTGAGATGTTCCATTAGCTTAAAGTACATACCACATTTCCAAGACTTAGTACAAAAAGAAATGCAAAAATCTCAATAATTTTATATTGCTCACATGTAGAAATATTTTAAGTATACTAGGCTAAAGGAATGTTTTCAATTTTTTGCTCCATTTTTACTTTTTAAAAATATGAGCACTAGCAATCTTAGCTTACACATATGACTCCTGTTTGCACTGGACAGAGCTGAGCCAGACAAACAGCTCCACAATGTTGGATTTCATACCATTTTACTAATTTCTCTCACAGTTATCTTCCTCCTTTAAATATACCGCTAAGTCACTTGGTTTTAAGCAATGTATGGACAGAGACTGTATGGATAGAAAGTGCATCTCCAGTATCTAGCACATGACACATGTTGTTACTTATTATATTAAAAGATATTATTCTAAGGAAAATGGGAAGGGATGAACGAATCAATCTTTCCCATTTCTAAATCTTTGTTTATATCATAACTCCTTTCCTTTCGTGGGAGTTCATATGCCCTCTCAAGCCAATGTTTTCCAAGGCACCCTTTTCTCTGTACACAACTACTAGCACTTCCATAGAAGGTCACTGAAGCAGAAATTGGTCTCACATTTATCCTGCATTTTCCAGAGTACTACCCACACTAACTGACCAATAAGGGGAGAATAAGGTGCAAAGAAAAGGGAACCAGACTGGGAATTTGTAAATTTGGCTCTAGGGGTTAAAGTTTCAAAAGCATTTGCTGCTTTTGCAGAGGATCCACCATCTACAAGGTAGTTCACAACCACCTCTATCTAAGTCTAATTCCAGATGATCAGCTGATCTCTTGTGGCCTCTTTGGGCACACATATGGTGCACATACACATAGGCAAAACACTCATACACATAAAGTAAAAATATACACATAAAGTAAAAATATTTTTTAATTGGCATTAGTCTCTAGTAGTCTTTGGCATCTACTAACTTCACTGGTTCAGATAAATTACAGTATCTCACTTTCTAATTTGTAAAACCATAGAGATACACCAAATGACCATAAAAACCCTTCCATTTCTGTCATTCCGGATTAAATCCATCCTTTCTTTAGCAATATTTTTATGTTTGTCAGCAAAAGAAAACTCTAATACTCTATTATTAAATCATATTATGTTTTTTAAGAAAGAAATGGTCCTGCAAAGTGTGGAAACTGCCTAAGGGACTAAATTTGATCATCTTTCTGGCCACTGAGAACCTTAAATTCAAGTTTTCCTTCAAAGTACCATTAAGCAAAATACTGAATGTATACATACTTGTGCTCCTTCATCACCACTGTTGTTTCCCAGACCTTCCCAAGCCTCAGTGACACCTTTCTTTTAGTACGTTACGAAAGAGAGGGAAGAAAAATAGAGAAGAAAATGTCTGCATAGTACACTGTGACCTTTTAAGTAATATTCAAAGACTGAGTTACAACTGATTATATATGCAATACCCCTTTCTTCTTTCCAAAAATGTTACCTAAAGAAAAAATTATAACATAGTTGAAGTAAAAGGTCATCTAAAAAAGAATGTTATATATAGTCAAATATAACTTTAAAGCATGGAAACCTATTCAAACAAACCTCTAAATCAGTAACTGTAGTTTAATCTTGTATTTTAATACCAATGCTGAGAAATAGGACTCTAGGGGGAGGTAAATAAAAGGGTTGCCATTTTACATAAAGATTCAAGTTCTATTCGTTAACAAAAAACCACCTGTAGAGTTAATAAAAGTACATATTCTAGGATCTGAACTAGTAAAATAAATCAAAAGCTTTCTTTCAGATGTATCAAAATGCCCCCATTAAATGTCAAGCATTAAAAGAGACTCATCTACAAGACAAAACTAAACTCTTTCAAAGGGATCCTAGGCCCTCTAATAATTTAGTCACTGTTGACAGAGTAGCCTCATCTCCCACCCATCCCTGAATACCACCTCACTTCTTAAACTTAATTGTTCACTTCCCCCTAAGTCCACTTGCTCCTTTGATGATTCCATACTTTTGCACTGGCTGTTCCCTCAGCCTGACATGCCCTTCCCTCTCAAGCTATAAATATACCCTCTTTCCTGAAGCTAATCCTGACTGCCCCAAAGCCCTCCCCCAGAGTGTCTCCTAGGGCACTTTTCATTCTCTTTCACCGCAGCACTGTAATTACTTTTTAATGTTCACCTCCTCAATCAGGTTGTGAGTTCTGAAAGGAGGACCCACATCTTATTAAACTACTTCCTGGCTTCTAGCACAATATCTGATGTTTACTGAAACTCAGTATGAATGGCTTGTACAAAGGAAAGTTAGATGTGAGAAACACTTCATATTTTTCTATCAAACAATGCATACATTTAACCACTTTAACACAAGTGGTTCTCAACAACAAACAATTTTATCCCTAAAGGACATTTGGTAAAGTATGGAAAAATATTTGGTTGTCGAAAAGTGGGAAGGGACGACACAGGAGGGAATGTGACTATCATCTGAATAGAAGCCAGGGGTGATGCTAGCAACCCTACAATGCACTAGGCCACCCCCACAACAAAAGTTATCTGAGCACAACGTCAGTAGTTCCAAGGCTGGGAAGCCTGGCTACCAAATTATTTACTCAAACATGATTTGATAGTATACCCCAGCAATAATTACAATAAATTCCAATTTTTTAGTTTGAACTGAAACTTCTTAAGCAGCTGGTAGGTACACATCAACACTAAAAATGATCATACACTCAGTGCCTAGCTACATTAAGAGTCCTAGAAAGCTTCCTGTATTTCTTAAAAACCAAACTAGATACCAGAAGCAACTCTGAAATCAAAAAACACTTGGTTTATAAACTTTACCACAAACTACAGGCAAATTAATTTTCACTTGCATAACTATGACAGAAACCCAATCTGAGGCATGAGGTAATTAGTCCTCCGTGATAAAAGAAAAATCTCTTCAGTGCTGCAAGTAAATCAGACACAGATGTCTTAGTCCTGAACACTGAGCAACTGATGGGGAGAGTAAAGGACATGCCCTGCTTGCTGCCAAATCACTGGTATCAAAATTTCGAAAAACTGGCAAAAACAGCAAAAAAGTCAATACAGAGGGTCAGCATCAGACGTTAACTATTTCTCCCCTGATCTATGACCAAGTTTCACATGACTTCAACATTTTATGAAACCCATGCAAAAGCAGGAATACTCCCTTCCTTCATACTGAATGACTCAACTCTCTGGCACATTTCTTGACTAAATACTACAAATTCACTAAGTTCCTGTCCTTTGAACTAATTATCTACTCTCTGGTCAACTCTTAATGGATAAGGCACCTCATTTTCAATCAAAACACTTCTTTACACCTTTCCAGTCTCAACAGAAAGGAAGCTATCCAAAACAAACCGAGTAGGCAACTCATTAGAACAGATTTTAATGATGTTATTCTAGGAACTGGTACCTAAACAAACCAACCTACAGCTTTCCAATGGTCTTTTCATCCTCAAGGTTTTCCAGATTTCAAATCGAGACGGCCCTGGGAGAAACTAAATGGAAGTGTATACCATTTGATACGTTTATTCTTGGATGGCTAAAATAAGGTTCTGAGGCTTGGAGGGGGAAATGTATTTTTAATTTTAAAAAGTTTCCAACAGTGAGTAATATCTTCCTTCTCCGCTGACTTTGCCAGTGTCAATCCCACGACTGGGCCCACACTAGGCCGGGTCTCGCGTTACCCTCCAGCGGGGTCCAAAAGAGAAAGGCGGCGAAGCGGCGCGGCAGGTGCGTGTAGTGGGGAAGTGGAGGCAGGCTGGGCCAGGAAGGGACACCAGCCGCCGCAGCCGCCCACCCGGCGTCCTACCCGTCCGTCCCACTCTGGGGCTGGGATCCCAGAGGGACGCGCCCGCGCCACACCCTCCGGCCCATAGTGACAGCCCCGCGCGGGAGTCGGCCACGGCCTCCCCGCTCCGGCCTGCGCCCCACCCAACCCGCGGGCCGACCCCGAGCAGGACGAGCAGGCCTCGGCGCCCGTGGGCTGCGGGGCCTAGCGGAGCGAGGAGCCCGCGCCCGCCTCGGCTCCTCGCGGCCCGGCTCCCCTCGGCCCGGCTGGCGCTCGCGCTCACGTGCTGCCGGAAGGACGGTTTCACTCTTACCCTCTGCAAAATCCTCCTGAACATGGCTTGGCCAGCAGCCGGCACCGCCGCGAGGACTCTGGGCGCCCTATGCGGGCTTCTCTGGACGAGGGCTTGAGGGCTGGGAGGAGGTCCGGGGCGAGGCAGTGACGGCAGCCGCGAGGGCGACCCAACTTCCCACAGGCGGCGAGAGACCGCGAGCGTGAGCCAGCAACCAAGAGGAGCCTGCGAGCGCCCGCGCGCCCGCCCGCCCGCCGGGCCACCCCCGTAACTGACAGCTGGGCGGGCCCGCCCCGGGCGCGAGGGGCAGAGTCGCTGTCACTCCGCCTCCCTGGCCGGTCGGTCAGTGGGGAAGGGCGGGGCCGGAGGAGGGCCGGCCGGAGCCTGAGACCAATCGGAAGCGGCAAGAGCGTGGGCGGCCCCGTGACGGACAGGCGGCCAGACGCTGGCGCTTAGGTTGCTTCCGGCGAGCCTGGGGACACCAGGACTGCGGAGCGCACGCTGGAGCTCCGTCAGAAGGCGGCGCCCGCTCCGACCGCGAGGCTTGGGGAGGTGGAGTGCAGACCCCTGCGGTCGACTTTGGGGGTGGGGTCCCTGTCCTGGCCGTGGGAGAGGGCCCCCGCGCTACCTTCGGTCGCACTCCGGGCTGTCGCAGAAATCTATGAGAGCGCCCTTTCCCCTGCGTGTCCCTTCAGGACTCTGCGGGACCCCGGAGCTGGAGCCCTGTCTACGCTAGAAAGGCTGATTAGACTTAGTCCCGGCCCCATGCGGACAAGAGAGACGGAGGCCTGCTTCACTGTGTTGGGCTTCCCTCTGCTTTTCCAATCCCAGGTTTCCCTCCGCCTTCCTGCTTCTGATTGCAGCCACAGGAAAGTACCAGAGGGCCTTGGGGAGGAAGCTGAGTTTGAGTTAGCTGGACAATTTAGGAGTTACCCTGGGGGGCCCTAACTCTTGGTTCATGTCGTTAGCTACTTTCTAACGAATTTTAGATCCTATTGTGATAATACATATGAAAAGTAACTCATTAATGCCTGTGTTTTTTTAAAATATTTTATTTATTTTTTTATTTGTATGTCTGTATTGTCTGCACATAGGTAAGTGCACCCGTGTCGTGTAATGCCCACGGAAGACAGAAGAGGCTGTCGGATCCCCTGGGACTGCAGTTTAATGGACAGTTGTTAGCTGTCATGTGGGTACTGGGATTTGAACCGGGGTCTTCTGCAAGAACAGCCAGTGTTCTTAACCCCTGAGCCGTCTCTCCAGCCCCTAATGCCTGTGTTTTTACGCATTAAGAAAAAATTGGGGTTGTCTGATGTGGTGGCGCAGGCTTTTAATCCCAGCAGAGGCAGTGGCAGGCAGATCTGTAAGTTTGAGGCCAACCTGGTCTACATAGTGAGTTACAAGCCAGCCAGGATACATAGTGAGACCAAAAGAAAGAAAGAAAAAAGATGTTGTGCATAAGCTTGGTGCCAAAAGAAGACTTAGACTTGGAACTGGCCTCCAGGCGCAATATGATTATTTAAAGTTGAAAACCAAATTCCTGTGTCTGCCAGTACTCACTAGCCAAGGGGCTCAGCTTTGAACCTGGATGAAAATATCTAATATTACTTAAATAGGGAAGGTGGGGGCATAATAGAATTAACCTTGTCCTTGGTGGGCTCGCAGGGGGGACATACAAACCTTGAGTCTACCAAGCAATACCCAGAGAACTCATTGTAAATTAAGTCCAGATCAATCCAAAAAATGCAGGAAACTGTTGTTTTCAAATATTAATGACAGAAAGTATTTGGTAAAGTGTAAAACAGTATAATCTGTGTTTCTATCTCCTTTTGTTTTTTTACCACATGTTGGTCTTTATAGTGCGTCAGAATAACCATGCATACAATTACTACATTATAAATCACTATTGATAATGCACTGGCAAAACATACTTCCATCTTTTTAGCCACAAGGAATTTAATTTCAGACAGTATGAATAACATTCCCAGTGTTGTAGGGTAGTGAAAGTGACTTTCTGTGTTTTTCAAAAATTAGGTTAAAACTGCTAAGGAGTACATATAGTCCATGTCTTTTCCTAGAACTCTAAGGTGGAATCTTTGGTTAATATAGTAGGCTTGCATCTAGTGTTTAGTTAGATAGGTCATTCAGAAACCTTTGTGCTCCCCTGTAATTTGTAATTCCATCACTTGAAAAATATAGTAGAAAATTCAGTTGTTTCAAATGAAAATAAGCAGTGGTTGAGACAAAAACAGGTAAGAATACCCTTCACTAATCACACACATAAATTCTGCTTACCCTGTGACCACTAATTCCTGTCCATTCACCTTTCTTACATAAGCATTCCCCAAACCATTCCTTCTTTGACACCCACCAAGACCTCCAATAGTTGGCCTCTCTTTTCTTACTGTAGTAATTTCCCTGGCCTGCTTATTTCCATCAAGACAGTTGAAAGTCAAATGGGTAGTACAAACCTATAATCCCAGCCATTTTAAGGGCTACATAGTGAGACCTTGTTGGAAAAAAGTAAAAGAAAAAAAATCTATTAAAAAACTCCACTGATATGTGTATTTCTTACTAAGCTTGACACATTATTAAAAAGCTAAAATTATTACTCTGTCTAAACACATATTTCTATCAATATAGGCAGTAACTGTTGTTGCCTATAGACCTCATTCTCAATAATGTAGAAAGTTTACAAGTCTACATCTACTTCATAGCTCCATTATATTATATGGTATATGGGCAGAATCTTGTGTCAGATCCATGGCAACAGTTTCTATCCATAATTTCCCCAGTTTTGGTCTACCAGCTGCTGCCACAGAGGCTAGTTGAATAAACTCAGCACGAGTATTCATAGAGCTTTAATAAAGTGAGGATTGAAATTGTCACAGCTGCCCTTGTGGAGCTTCACACCAGATCCTGGCTCTGCTCAACTTTGAAGAGACTACCAGGGTACACACAGAAGAGTAACAGGTATTACTGTTGGTTGATTTTCATAATTTTGGCCAAGCAAGGTGAATTACACCTAGACAATACAGGACCAAAATCATCCACTCTCATACAGTCTCAATTGGGTTATCAGCTGTTCTAGTTAGCTTTCTATTGCTGTGATAAAACACTGACTAAAACCAACTTGGGGAGGAACAGGTTTATTTCTGCTTACAGTACAGTCTCATTGAGGGAAACCAGGGCAGGAACCTAGAGGAAGAAGTTCAAGTAGAGACCAAGGAGGAATGCTGCTTACTGGCTTGTTCCCCTGGCCTGTTCAGCCTGTTTTCTTATACAACTCAAGCTCAGGGATTACACCACCCACGGTGGCCTGAGCCCTCCTATATCACTCAACAATCAAGAAAATGTCTCCCAAACATATCTACAAGCCAACCCAATAGAAGAAATCCCCCAACTGAGATTCCTTCTTTCCTGGTTTGTCAACTTGATAACAGAAGCTATCCAACACATTCTGTTGTTTCTAACATGTTACAAATAAATGTACTAGTGATTCCTGTCCTGTCTAGATATCTTTGTGAATATGAAACCTGGATGTTCAGCAGCTTATTGAACAATTTCATTTGGGCATCTTAAAGAATCCTGAGATTTAATTTAAAATGTATAAACTCTAGGGACTAGAGAGATAGCTGAGTGGTTAAGAGTTTATACTGCCTCTTCCAGAGAACTCAAGTTTGGTTCACTGCACCCATATCAAGTTCTTCATAGTCTTCTGGGGGATCCAGCTTCCTCTAATGGCTTCTGAGGGTACCTGCACATACCCCCATACATACACCCCCCCACACACACACACAGTTTAGAAGCAAAATATTTTAAATATCTAAAATCTAAATTGAAATCATCTGTGATGGTCAATTTGTCAATTTAAGGGGATCTACAGTTACTTAGGACATAAGCCTCAGGGCATGCCTATGAGGGATTATCTAAAGATTAGGTTAGCCTCTGGATAGGTCTATTAAGGATTATCTAGATTAGGTTAACTGAGGTAGGAAGACCCATCTTAGCTGTGGGTGACACCAACCATGGGCCAGGGCCCTGGACTGAATCAAAAGGAGAAAGCTGAATATGAGCATTCATTGCTCTTTGCTTCCTGACTAACTTGCAGGCTCACACTTCTGCCAGCATGCCGTCCCCACTATGATGGGCTGCCTGCTCTAACTGAGCCAAAATAAACCCTTTCTCCATTAAGTTGCTTGTATCAGGGTATGTTATCCCAGCAACAGAAAAAGTAATGCATCATGTCCATGTTCTGCACTTCTGTCCTTTACTGTTGTTGGTTTTTGTTTGTTTGTTTGTTTGTTTGTTTGTTTGTTTGTTTTAACCCACTGAGTCCAATTAGTGTTACCAGTATGTACATGAGTGTAGAGCCATGTACTGGATCATGATAGCCTCTCAAGAATTGCATCCCTGAAAAAAACTGACTTCTCCCTCTCCTAGCAGTCATCAGTTGTCAGAAGCTCCTCAGCTAGGGGTGGGACTTCATGATGCCCTCCCAAATCTGTGCTGGGATTTTGTCTGGCTTGATCTTGTGCAAGTCTTGTGCATGCTGTCAAAAATACTGAGTTTTTGTATGCACTTGTCCTCTTGTCCATAAAATACCGTTTTTGCTGGTGTCATCTGCTACCTCTGACTCTTACAGTCTTCCCCCTCTGCCCACTTACACAATGATCTCTGAGCCTTGGGAGCAGGAAGTGTGATATGAATATCCTATTTAGGGCTGAGCATTCAGCAGTCATGTTCTCTGCAGTTGTGGGTCTCTGGGTTAATCACCATCTACTCAAAAAGAAGCTTTTCTGAGGAGGATTAAGAATGCACTAATCTATGGGTACAAAGCAGAGTTCTTATGGAGTAGTTTAGTACTATTTTCAGATAGCAGAATATTCGATGGTTTTCCTCTAAGGCCTATAACCTACCCTAGCCATGGGTTCTTGGCCCTATTAGTGGTGGCAGCCTTGAGTTCCATCTTGTGGAATAGTCCTTAAAACCAACTAGAAAATAGTTACTCCCATAACTTTTGTGCCACTGTTACACCAGTGAGCATGTCTTGTTAGGCCGCTCATTATTGTAGCTTGCAGGGTTCACAGCTGAGTAAGACTGTTGATTACTCCCCCAATGTTGTATATAACACCTTCCAGCACTACGAAAGCTAGCCAGTAGAGATGAAGCTTCTTGTACCAACTTGATTTCTCTATGTCCTGTGACTCAAATATTTGGTGTCTTCAGTTATAGGGTCTTATCATGAAGTTCTGGAGAGATATCAAGAGCAGTTGCATTACCTTGTAATGCTTGGAGGTCTATGAGTCCCCATTGACCAACAACTTGAAAAAAAAGGTAACCTGTACCTAGTATCAAGCTTTTTATTTGATAGCCTATGGTGTCTGAAAGAGACATTGTCCCCCCATTATTTACTATTTACATTATTTATTACTACAGTAACTCTAATTAAACTCTTTATATATGTATTTATTTTAGAAGGGTTTTACAGTAGTAGGTTTCATATGACTTTTTCAAAGGTCTTTTATGTTCATTATCCCTCCCCATACTCCCTTCTCTAACCTCCCATCTCCCACCCCACTTAACTCTTCTTGCTCCATTATTCATCCTTTCCCCTTTAAACCACTTGTATTCTATCCCCTCTCCCTTGAAAGCACTCTCGTCTACAGTCTCTTACTAGTTTCCTGACTTCTGTGGTGTGAAGGCTAATCTTGGTTGTCAGTTTGACTGGATTTAGAATCAACTAAAACCCAAGCCAACTGAGTACTCCTGTGAGGGATTTTCTCAAATTGTTTGAAACATGAAAACCCACCTAAATGTGGGAGGCACCATCTGGTGGTAGCCCAGAAAAAAAGGCATGAAGGAAGGAAACCTTTGCTTTGCCTGATTGCCTTCACTCTTGCTCATAAGTGCATCTATCTTGTGGTGCAGTATTCTTTTTTAAAAAATTTTATGTGTACGAATGTATTACCTGCATGTATGTAAGTGCACCCATGTCATGCAATGCCCATGGAGGCCAGAAGAGGGCATTGGAGGCTGGAGAGATGGCTCAGCAGTTAAGAGCACTCACTGTTATTGCAGAAGACCCAGGTTCAAATCCCAGCACCCACATAGCAACTAACAGCCATCCATAACTCCAGGTCCAAGGGATGGGATTCCATCCTGTCTTCTGTGGACATTGCACAATACTTACATACATTCAAGCAATACACACATACACATAAAATAAAAATAATAAAGTAAAAATATACTTTTTAAAAAAGGCATTGGATCCCCTGCAACTGGACTTAGGAAAGTTCTTAGTTGCCATGTAAGTGCTGGGTTTCAAACCTCAATCTTCTGCAAGAGCAACCAGTGCTCTTAACAGCTGAGCCGTCTCTCCAGCCCCAGTACAATATTCTTTTGCTGATCTTAGAACCAACTTCTTTGGGCTTCCAGTGTAGACTGAAGAAGACCAGCAGCTCTCCAGGAATCTTCCACGCCTTCAGCACCAGATTGAGATTGCTGAGACATCCAGCCTTGTGAACTGAGCAGCCACCATATTCTCGGCCTCTCCAGTCTGAGGCAGCTGTTGTTGGACTACCCAAACCATTTCATATAAGCCAATTGTATGAGTTAGTTTTTGTTACTGTGATAAAATGTGATGACTAAAAATAATTTATAAAAGAAAGACTGTCTCTTGACTTCCAGTTCCAGAGGGTTAGAGTTCATAATAGTGAGATGGCATGGCTGCAGGCACTGGAACAGGTAGGTGGGTGACCACATTTTGTTGGTACACCAGGAAACAGAAAACTAGAAGTAGGGCAAAATACAAACTTTCAGAGCCCACCCCCAGTGATGTTCTTCCTCCAGCAAAGCTCCATATCCTAAAGTTCCATAACTTCCCACAAACATTGCCACCAGCTGGGTACCAAATGTTCAGATACCCAAGTGTTCAGATTCATGAGCCTATGGGGGACATTTCTCATTCAAACCACCACAACCTAATAAATTGTGTGTGTGTGTGTGTGTGTGTGTATGTGCACACGTGTGTGTGTATTGGTTCTATCTGTTCTGTTTCTTTAATGAACTCTGAAATGCACACACACACACACACACACACACACACATATATCAATTGAAACATATCTAAAGATTTATAGTTAGCTTCCACTTATGAGAGAGAACATGAGGCATTTTTCTTTTGGGATATAGGTTACTTCATCCAGAATGATCATTTCCAGCTCCATTCATTTATCTGCAAATTTCATAATTTCATTTTTCTTTACAGCTGAATAAAATGTCATTGTTTATGTGTACCACACTTTCATTATCCATTCACCAGTTGATGGACATCTCGGCTGTTTCTATTTCCTGGCTACTGTAAATAGAGCAGCAATGAACGTGGATGAACAGATATCTCTGTCGTAGGAATTAGAGAGACCTCTGAATATATGCCCGAGTGGTACAGTTGGATTATATGGTAGATCTATTTTGTCTTTGAGTAACTTCTACACTGATTTCCATAGTGCCTGCACCAGTTTTCACTCCCATCAACAGTGAATAAGTGTTCCCCTTTTCCCATATATATGCCAGCATTTGTTGTCATTTGTTTTTTGTTTTTATCTTAGCAGTTCTGACTGGGATAAGATGAAATATCAAAGTAGTTTTAGTTTGCATTTCCCTTATGGCTTAAAACTATTTCTCAGCCATTTGTCTTTCTTCTTTTGAGAACTCAGTTTAATTCCATGGTCCCATTTTTTAAATTGGGTTGTTGGTTTTCTTAGTGTTTAGGGTTTTTGTTTTGTTTTGTTTTTTAGTTCTTTGTGTATTCTAGACACTGACCTCTGTCAGATGTATAGCTATTAGATTTTTTCCCATTCTGTAAGCTGCCTCTTCACTTGAATGATAGTATCTTTTGCTGTGCAGAAGCTTTTTGTTTCATGAGGTCCCATCTATCAGTTGTTGGTCTTAAATTTCTATACTACTAGAGCCCTATTCAAAAAAACCTTTCCTGTGCCTATAAGTTCAATCTTATTTCCTATTTTCTCCTTTAACAAATTCAGAGCATCAGGTCTTATGTTGAAGACCTTGATCCATTTGGAGTTGAGTTTTGTACAGGGTGAGGTAAGGATCTAGTTTCATTCTTCTGCATCTAGTATCTAGTCTGTTAAGCACCATTTGATGAAGATGCTGTCTCTACTCCAATATGTATTTTGAACTTCTGTAATTAAAAATTCAGATGGCTGTAGGAGTATGGGCTTGTCCCTGAGTCAATTCTAGTCCATTGATGAGGAGCGATTTTGTGCCAGTACCATGCTATTTTATCACTCTATCTCTGTATAGTATAACTTAACAACTGGAGTGGTGATACCTCCAGCAGTGTTTTCATTGTTCAAGACTATTTTGGCCATCTTTGGTCTTTTGTGTTTCCATATGAATTTTAAGATTTTAAAAAATTTTGTGAAGAATTTTATTAGAATTTTGATGAGGAATGCATTGAATCTGCAGATTGCTTTTGGTACATCACTTCATGATAGAAGTCCTACAGAAACTGGGGATGCAGGGTACAGTTTTCAACATAAAGGCAATATATAACAAGCCCACAGCCAGTACCAAGCTAAACAATGAAAAACTCGATTTCCACTAAAATCAGGAACCAAGATGCCACTCTCTCCTCTCCCATTCAATATAATGCTTAAAGTCCTAGCTACAGCAGTAAGACAAGAGGTGATAAAGGGTTACAAATAGGAAAGGAGGAAGTCAAAGGATCCTTATTTGAAGATCTCCAGTTATGACTACCACCATAACCCCAGCCAGAAATCTGAGTATTATTCTTGCCTGTTTCCTGATTTCTGTCTCGTTCCAATTAACTGAGCTAGTCCTGTGAATTCTAGCTCACTTCACCCATTGTGTACTGTCTCACTTCTACCTGGGTCAGCAAGTCCTTTCAGTTTGTTTTCACCTTGTATTCCTTTGATTCGTTATCCACATTCCAGTTGGAATTATCTTCCAAAACACAAATCTGCTCATGTGGCTCCTCTATTTAGAATATCTCATTTGTTCCCCATGTTGAGGGCAAATACCTAAACTCCTTACTGTGATTCTTGAGGTAATTTTCTGGACTCATCATAGTCTCTCTTGCTTCTGAACTACTATATATGCTATTCCCACATGCCTATATTGTTCCCTACCCTCTTTCTCCCTTAACCCATCTAATTCTGACTCATGCCTAAGTCTCCCACTACAGATTAAGCTGCATGTCCTATAAGTACCTATATTAATACCCAAGACTTATTACAATAGAGATAAGACCTTGGGCTACAAACTCAAGACACTCTAGACCACAAGACAAGTCATTTCTTAAGTTCACCATTTCCTTTGCTCTGACTGAATACTGACCCCAGAATTTCATTTTCTTGGTTTGGGTTTTGTTTTCCTGGAGATGGGGATCAAACTACTCCTGAGTCTGCACCCTCAGCTCTCCCAAAAGTGTTTAATGATAAATGATTATTTTTCTTGTTTTTGATTGTTTGTTGTTTGTTAGAACAGGGTCTCCCTGTAGCCCCAGCTAGCCTGGAACTGGCTATGTAGACCAGGCTTACCTTAATCTCACAAAGCTCCACCTGTCTGTGCTTCCCAAGTGCTGGGATTAAAGGCTAGCGCCACCATGCCTGGCTTGTTCATGTTTTTTGATTCCCATCTAGTTTGTCTTTAAAGAATAAATGCACTGATTCTGTTAATGCAAGCACATTTAAAATGAAATTTGTATTGCCCATTGTAAATTTATAAAATGATACTTAGTCTTTGTAAACTTGGATAATATGTGTCTGCTGCCTAAGAGAAGAATTTACCTTCAATATTCTAACAGAAAGTCCAAATTCTGAGCCCACAAAGATTCAGAGCCTGTATTGCAGTGAATTTACCAATCTAAATGAACTTCCCAAAGTTTCTCAAAGGATATCTAGCTGGCCTTCCTAGTAATATAGAGGACTTGTGTAGAATTTAGACCCATAGGGCTTCCACCTCCCCATGTGATTTGAAACTCAATGGTATAATTTTCCAGAGGATATCTGTATCAATTACTTTCCTCCTTGCAGTGACAAATTACCCGACAAAAGCAGTGTAAGGAAGACTATTTTGGCTCACCATTTGAGGCTACAGTCGATCACTATAGGAATGACCTTTAGAAAATGAACATAATCTGGACTAATGACTTTTAATTAATCTTGGCAAACTCACTGAACCATGTGCTCTTGTGACCTGGGCACAGGTCTGATCTTGTTTCCTAGGACTCCACCAAAAAAAAAAAAAAAAAAAAAAAATGAATGTGAGTATTCGTGAGTATTAACATATCAAAGCACTGAAATACAGCATGCCCTTCTTCATTGAAAACATGAAGACTGAGAAAGGGTATTTGACATTGTACGTATGAGATATTCTAGAACTAGGGATAAAAAGGCAAAATTATCTGGTAACAGGGCTGGAGAGAGGACTCTGGTTAAGAACACTGGCTGCTCTTCTAGAGGACCTGGGTTTGATTCTCAGCACCCACATGGTGGCTAACAACCATCCCTAACTCCAGTTCCAGGGACTCTGCATGGGCTTTGCACAACATGGGTGAACTTACATGCATGCAGGCAAAACACGCATATACATATAAATAAATCCAAAAATTTAAACAATGATTGTCTGATAAGTGTATATTCTAGCCTATACCCACCCAGTTGAAGCTGAAGAAACCATTTTGAATAAAATCATGAGTGAAGCCTGACTCAAGGACACCTCTAGAACACAGTTCCAGAGCATAGTTCTTTGAGACATCTGGGGGAATGGTTGTCCTCCAAGTCTGGGCCACTCTTAAAAACTGAATTTAAGAGTCAGGCTACTTTATTCAGGTAATTGTAAGGTTGGCATAGTAATGCGGCATATCATGACAGGGAAGGCATGGTGGCAGGAGCATGAGGAGGATGATCACAGTCAGGAAACGAGATGATGCTGGTGCTCAGCTCACTTTCTCCTTTTTATTTAGTCCAGGATTCCAGCCAGTGTAACCTACATTCAAGATGGGTCTTTTCAAACGTTTCTAGAAAAATGCTCATAGATATACCAAGAGATATGTTTCCATGGTGATTCTTAATCCGGTCAAGATGACAATGAAGATTATCCCATTACATCATCTAATTCACATAGTACATCAGTTACATCCATGAGTTATTTAAAGGAGGCAGAAATTTTAAATTTAAACTATGATTCAAGGGACTGGAGAGATGGCTCAGCAGTTAAGAGCACTGGCTGCTCTTGCAGAGGACCCGGGTTCCATTCCCAGCACCCAAATAGTGGCAATAACCATCTGTAAGTCCAGTTCCAGGGGAATCCCAACACTCTCTTCTGACCTCCTTGGGCATTTGTCCAACACAGGTGCACTTACACACAGGCAATACACTCATACACATAAAAATAATAAAATATAAAAAAATACGGCTTAAATGAACAGTTGTAAAAATCAGGTCTGAAAATATGCTGCCAACATACAGCATAGAGATGGCAGCCTGAGTAAAAAGTAGAGGGTAAATAACTTTAACCGATATATTATTAGTGAATACTATCTTGGAACTTCTGTATCTATTTGTACAAAGAGCACGATTAACTTACTAAGAAACCCTAGTTAATAACTCAGCTAGTCATCCCTTACATCATTAGTTATAATTTTAAAAGAAATTCAAACTTGAGAAATGACTCAGTGGTTATGAGAACTTACTGTTCTTCCAGAGAACCAGAGTTTAGTTCCCAGAACCTACATCAGGCAGCTCACAGACTCCTAGAACTCCTGCTACAAGGGATTCAACACCCTCTTCTAGCCTCTGCCATGCAAGTGGCATTCACTCATGCAGACCACACACACACACACACACACACACACACGTGAGCTTGCATACATTCATAAAAATTAAAAAATAAAAAATAAAGGTTTGAGAGCCAGGTGGCTCCAGGCTAGACACGGGGCCCCGGGGAAAGTGAGTGAGGTCCTGAGGCCAGTGTTTGTGGGTTGAGGTGCTACAGGCATTCCAGGAGGTGGTCATAACGAACCTGGGGAGCCAAGGACATGGTAGGCTTGAAGAGGAAGCACTCCAATTTGGAAGAGGAGGAAGAGGAAGATGAAAACGCGGGGTGGAACCCTGCAAGTCTTCGAAGCTTATCAGCAAACCCTGCTCGGAATCTCTCTGGACAAAGCCCAGCGCAGCCTTGGCCTCCGCAGGCATGTCCTTATCCACAATATACTGCAGCAGCTCCAGGCTCCTGTTCGTCTGGATTCAACACCTGCCCCGCCCTTGGAACCGCTCTTCCTGGGCGAAGAAGATTTCTCCCTGTCTGCCACCATCGGCTCTATCCTCAGGGACCTCGATACATCCCTGGATGAGAGAGAGCCACCTCCGAATCCAGTGGCTTCCCCAGGTCTCCAGGATGAAGTGATGCCCCAAGCCGATCCTGTCTTCTTAGAAGCTCTGAGCTCACGGTACCTTGGGGGACTCTTTCTAGACATTGACACATCTGCAGTGGAAAGGGAATATGCCCTGGTATCCCAAGAGCCTCCTCACAGCCTCTTCTGTGTCCCAGGGTTCTGGGAATAGAATGAATTGGACCATATCATGGAAATCATCCTGGGGTCCTAAAACCCCACCTCAGCCTCGGTGGGCTGGGTCCTTGGAAGTGACTTCTGTGTGTATATGTGGAGGCTCTAAACTGTGGGCTCCTTTCCCCCCATTTTAGGGTTGCCCAGACTGTTGAGCATGTGTGCGTGTCTGGTTACCTCAGCCTTCCGTGAAGGTGGATCTTCCTGAATTAATTTATCTCTTCCAAAGGCCTTAAATGAGACTGTTTCGAGGAGTGTGATTGCTCACACAGTTCTGCCTCCAGTTCCCACTGCCCTTGTCACCACAAGGACCTCACGGTAGATAAAGCTGGGTCTGTCAAAGGGTGATGGGTGGGCTGCCTGGTTGCTCTGGAAACCCAGGCTCCACCTCCTGAGGTAATAGGGGTAATAGCTGGCTGAGCCCGGCTTCCTTGGCAGGAACCCCAGTCCCAGGAGCCTCCTGATTCATAACCAGGCTGGACCACGTACAATAGGGTAGAAATCAACCTGCTTCATCCCATGTTATTTAAAAAGAAAGGCAGGGTTTGTATTGGTTTTAAAAAAAATTGTTTTTCTTTTTTTAATAAAATTATTTTGAACGTAAAAAAAGGTTTAATGTACTAGAGTGATGGTTCAGCAGTTAAGAGCACTGGCTGCTTTTACAGAGGACCTAGGTTCAGTTCCCAGCACCAACATGGAGGCTAACAACTGTCCATAACTCCAGTTCCAGGGAATCCCTCCTCTGCCTCCTGGGGCACTGCACACACATGGTGCACTTACAGTCATGCCAGCAAAGCTCTCATACACATAAAAATACAAATAAAATTTAAAAGAAATTTAACTTGTAACCTCAACTTCTCAGTAGGCTGAGGTACCATATCTGCAAGTTCTGGCCAACCTGAATCTCAAAAAAGTGGGATCCTACATTAAAGTATTTGATCTACTTGAGGCTGTGGGGTTTTTTTCCCCCGTGGGTGAGATGCAGGGATCTAGTTTCATTCTTCTACATGTGGATACCCACTTTGCCAGCATTATTTGTTGAAGAGGCTCTTTTCTCAAATGTATGTTTTAATACTTTTGTCTAAAAAAATGTAGCCGAGTCTGTGTGGGTTTATTTCTAGGTCCTCTGTTCTACTCCCTTGGTCTAGGCATCTGGTTTTGTGCCAGTAACATACTGGTTTCATTACTACAGATAATTGAAAATCAGTGTTGTGATCCCTCCAGCATTCCTCTTTCTGCCTGACTGCTTTGGAAATTTGGGGTCTTTCATGCTTCCCTGTTAATTTTAGGGTTACTTGTTCAGATGAAGGAATGAATGGATAGAAGGAGCCCTAGATTCAGAACTTCATGGACAAGAGCTCAGTCTCTGAGGGCAAGGAGCTCAAGGCAGTGAGATGCATTTGACAGCCTGGCACCAGAATCCATGGCTAGCCCCAGGGATAGAGATGTGGACCTTCTGACAACCAAATGCTGAACCTACCCGAGAGCCCCTAAAAGCAACAGACTGCTTTTACAAGGGGGTCAGGGCCTGGAAGTCACATAAAAAGCTGGATGGAGGTTGACTTCCCTTCCTCCTTTCACTTTCTCCATTTCTGTGGTAGTATGGGATGGGAACAGGAGACCTGTGGTCCCCCCTAAGGACTTCCCAGGGTTTGGGTGGGCTTTTGCTTTTCCTTCTTAGGCTGATTTCTCTCTCCTGATTTGTCCTTATTCTATACCTTTTACATACACCCCCAGAATCTTTCTGGCAGTTCATTGCTATCCAGTTTCTGGTTCTGGACCAGGACCAGAGTTCTGGATGCTCTGCTCTCTTCAGAGAAAGAAACTGGAAGAGCTCAGAGTCCAGCTTTCAGCCAGCACCTAACTCTGGCCAGGCGTTTAGTTCCTTGAAGAAGGAAAACTTCCTGAGGCCCCTGGAGACAAGATCTGCTGGAGCCCCTCTATAGGCAGGGAACTCACTCAATGGATTTCCTACTGCTCCTGCTCCTAGGCAGGGAATTTGTCTCCGCATCAGAAGACCCTGCTCCTGCTTCAAGATCCACCTTCTAGAGACAGGAGACACCTCCCCTGCTAAGTCATCAGTGACCTGCTCTCTGCAGTCTTACTCTGCAGTGGATTCCTTCGGTTGGCATCCTGATACCCCCTGAGAGCTTAGAACTGTAACACTTGCTGACAGTCTCTCAGCTAAGCACCTCAAAGCCTACTGAGATATGTGACACTACCAACCTCGCTCAATTAGCATCCTGTTTCTACTTTCCCATTCAAGTTTACGCTCTCTTGTTTAAACTGATCCCACATGGCAAATAGAAGTTCTCCTTGTTTGTTTTCCTTTTGCTTTCTGCCCATTCCATTTTTGGAGGGAGGGCAAGGCAAGAACCCAAGGTAAGCAAAATCAACCATCTCAATATGGTAGTCACCATCCATTCACTATGGTTTTCAGGATTTCCTGTATGTAAGCACAATGTTTCAAATGTTGCTGGTCTTCTGTGCTGTTCCTGTAAGTGTGCAATTAATATACATTAAACAAGCTCAGCACAGTGACACATGCCTATAATCCCAGGCCTTAAAAGGTAGAAGCGGGAGGATCAGGAGTTCAAGGTCTTTCTCTGATACCTACAGAGTTTGAAGTAAGCCTGGGCTACATGAAACTATGTCTCCAAAAAAACAAAAAAATAAAGCATACATTAAACTATGAGAGAGAGTTATTTAATTAGTTAGTTCAAGACCAGCCTAGTCTACATAGCAAGACCTCTAGCAAGAGGAAAGAAAAGCAATAGAAGAGTGGACCAGAATAGAGAATTAAGATTGAGAACATGAGGCACTTAAAGATGCAATGAATATCAATCAGTATGTTTGCTTAATGACACATTGCATTGTTAGTGATTTTCAAAGTGAGAGGGTACATAATTTAAACTTTTCTCAATCGTATATTATTGACGTATGTTAATAGGAAAGATTGATATATTTGATTTTCTAGACATAAAAATTCTGTGTGTTTAAAATTCTATTAAAAAGCTAAAAAAAGTGTAGTGTGAGAAATAATTGCAAAATATGTGCTAGACAAATGTTTAATATTCTTAATGCCATACAGTTTCACTTCTGAATTATGGGTTTCAAATTTAATATAGCAAGATAAACTAACATCAAAACTAACTAGTTAAAATAGAAACAAAGCAAGAAAAGAAAATTAAATTCAGCTATGCTGACCCTCCCTCCTACTTGAGTCATATGCCTTGCTCAGTGTTCTGAACCCTTCATCTCATTAACTCCTCCTTGTAATAATAAGAGCAGTCTTAACTACTATTCTCAGCAGATGAAGAATTGAGTGACTCTCCTAAGGTCACATCAATGACATGGAACTTGGACTAAATTTGAATTCCTTGCACTATACCATATGCAGACCTTTTAAAAAGTAAACAGAAATACCTAGTATCCAAACATTTACTCAATATACATTAATTTTTGCCTTTCATTGTGGATATTTTTGCATGTAATAGAAAACCATATACTAGAACCTTCCTGCTTCAATAATTATTTATACTTTGCTATTCTCCTTTCATCAATTCTTCCATGACATTTGTACCTGTTAAGGTTCAGATAGCCCCGCCCCCTCACCAACAGGGTCTCAAGGACTTCTCAAGCCTCTGAGAAAAGGGAACCTAGCTGATAAGCACCCTGGTCTTTGAAGTCAGTGGTCTCCACTGTTTGCCCAACACAGCAGGCTTCCCCTTTGATCTCTAAAGAGGACAGGTTTTAACAGTCCTATTATCCCACTTCCCCCCACCCAACTTTATAAAAAAAAATACATCTTCCCACCTTCTGCAGGAAGAAGAAGCCTCCCCCTTTAAAAAGACCCCAGCTCACTACCTGGGCAGACATTTTCCCTGACTGGAAGGGAATCTGTCCCATGTGTTCCTTTGCTAATAAACTCTATTCCAATGGAGTTTTATCTGTGTCCTGGTGCTTTCTCCTGATCAACTGGATTCATCCATAGGCTACTTTATCTATCAGATGGTGCCAAAACTGGGTTGTTACTTCAAGGGACCTGCCTGGACTTCTCCAATGCTACTAATTTGGCTTTCAGGCACACTCCCACCCTTCTTTTCTCTCTCGGCTCCTCTCTTCAGCTCTGCTTTCACCTCTTTCTGGCTCTCCTCACTGGGGAACACACTCTGCCTTGCCTGCATCTTCTTTTGATCTCCTTTCCCATTGATTTCTGTCACTGCTGTTGGGGATGGAGCTACTTCATCTGTTCCCTACCTTGGTCCCACTCACCACTGGCATTTTGCCCCCCCCACCTTTGCCATGGGACTGGAAGGTCTGCTGTCTTCCATCATTTTTTCCTGTCTTTCTCCTCTTCCTCACTGTACTGGAGATGATTTCTGACACCATTCAATCCAACATTGCAAATGCTCTAAATCCTTCTCCTCTCTCTCCCCCTCCCATACTAAAGTTTTCTACTCCCTGCCATGTGCCTGACAGCCTGCCATGTGTCTGACCTCCCATGCAGGCTCTAAACCTCCATGACCCCAAGGCTTTTTTTCCCTTCCAGCTATTCACCCCCTCCAGGCAGCTGGCAAGATTGCCAGCTTGCCTGCCCTGGGGATTTTTTCTTTAACATTCTAATAAAATGATAAGTTTG
>NW_008331484.1:911551-914661 GCF_000622305.1 Nannospalax galili | reverse complement strand
CTTGAGTGAGAGACTTGAGATGCCATCTCTACTGGTCTTAACTCCTCCCCTGTCTACATTGTGATTCTAAGCCTGTTTTTCTCTAGAATAATTTCCCTCTCTGATGCTCAGATGCTCTATGCTTGCTTATGTTCCTGCCCCATCATTCCCTGAGTTCTTTCTAGTTATAATGTCAGTGTAATATTAATTATATTGGTAAATTGTCACTGTTTGAGCTCACTGAGACACTGACTCTGGAGATGGTATTGGCCCTCCCACTTCAGGCTCAAACCTATTATCTCAAGATGTGTTCTCCAAAACTTTTCCAGGTTCAGGCTGGCCCCCTGACCCTGTGACAAGGAGAGGAGAACAACAAAACAGTCTAAGAGTAAAGGCACTATGCAGTTGAGAACAACTAAGATGTAAGGGTATTACTGTCTATAATGATACTAACTAATGGGATTATTTTCAGTACTATTTACATTTTATTTATTCTTAACCTAATCTGATAATGTTTCCTTTTGTCCTTCCTGTCTCCTCTGATTTATTTCTTAGATTGACAAGGTTTTATTAACTTCTTTCAGTTATTTAGCTCTTAAAAAGGAAAAGATGCTACCTCAAATCTGTATGGAAACTTAACTCTTTCTTTAGACCACTAATTACCTATACAAAATGACATCTAAGCTGGTTGGGTAAATTCCTATTTGTTAAATACCATTTTTGTTTTTAGTTTACTTTCAAGATGTTCCAAGGTGTATTCATTTAGTTTGTCTACTTCAAAGGTCCTTTAGTTTAAAAATGATAAACCAACCACATTCTCAACAAAGACTATATAACTAACTATGTATATAGAGTCAACATAAATTTATTCTTCTTAAAATTAATTTACTTAGTATCATATTAATTTTTAACTAAAATCTCATGCAGACTAAAAATGTTAAATTAACACCAAAATATTTTTTTAGTCAAAATATTCTCTCTTTAATCTACAACATGGCTCCTGGTACTAAAATATATAAATTAATTTTAAGTGCCTCTCTCCCTATCTCTCTCTCTCATCACCACCTTTCTGGGTTCTACTAAACCTCTACTAAACCTGCTCTCCTTCCACTAACTCTCTGCTACTTGAGGAAATCAAAAACCTTAAACACCTCCTTGCCAAATATTCCCTAGTCTCCCCTATTCTAGCTTCTAGCTCAAATAACCTATTTATCCCTCCTGTATCTACTTCTACTTCAATTCCAGATCCCGCCTCTGATACTCCTGCCCCTGTATCCCCTCATGGACAGGACACCCCTCCCATCTCTCCCACTCTGGCCTCTTCCTGGGACTCCCCTTCTCCCAACCCCTCTCTTATGTCAAGCCATACTCATTCCCACACCCAGTCTCAACCCCCTGCCCATAGTATCTTTCTACCTCCAGGAGGTGGCAAGCATGGATGGGCTGATCAAGGTCCATGTCTCTTTCTCTCTTGGAGATCTAGCTCACCTCAAATGCAAAATAGGCTCTTTTCTACTAATCCTACACACTTCATACAAGATTTTAAATACATCACTCGCACCTATGATCTAACTTGGACTGTCCTGCCCCATGTGTTTTGAGATAGCCCTCACCTCTTTGGACAAGCTGTAGCCCGTGATTTAACCTCCCTAGACCTTAACCCCTCCACCATCCTACAATATGTAGATAACCTACTTCTTTGCTCTCCATCTCTCTCAGTCTCCAAGGTTCATACAATCAAACTCCTTAATTTTCTGGGGTACAAGTGATATAGGATATTTTCAGCTAAGACTCACCTTTCTCTCCCTCAAGTCAAGTACTTGGGGTTCCTTCTCACACCTACATCCCACAGTTTAACTATAGATAGGACAAATTACCTAAGGCCTTTAAAGACTCCCACAACCAAGGAGAAAATTCTGTCTTTCCTAGACATTGCAGGTTACCTGTGCACCTCGATTCCTAACTTTGCCCTCTTTACAAAGCTGCTCCATGAAGCTTCCAAAGGGAACTCCCCTGGGTCTGTTAGAGCCCATTACAGCAGCCTTCCACAACTATAAACACTCTAAAAGTCACCGGCTCTACCTCTCCCCAAACTCAAATGTCCATTCCTCTTTTATACAACTAAAAATAAGGACCAGGTATTACGGGTTTTGGGACAGAAGAAGGGTCCCACTTTTGCCCCAGCAGCTTCTCTCTCTAAACAGCTTAATACCACCATCTGGGACTGGCAACCTTGTCTCTGTGCTCTGGCCACTACTGCTCTCCTGGATCCAGAGGGAATTAACCTCACTCTGGGTCAGCCCATCTCTGTCCTTTCCCCCAACCAGCTTAAGGATTTAACTACAATTCTTGTATGTCACATTTCTTGAAAACCCCTCACTCACCCTTGATTCCTGCCCTCCTCTCAATCCAGCTTCCCACCTCCCTTCCAGTGAACTGCTCACTCACTCACTTGTGCCTACAAACTCTTCAGGAACTCTCCTACCGGGATCCCCTAATTTCCCAGATCCCCTACCAAACCCAACCCTGACTTGGTTTATAGACGGAAGTTTAACTCTCACCCCAATGGGGTCCCACAGGCCATAGTATCTCTCACAGATGCCATTGAGTCAGGACCTCTACCACTCGGAACCACTTCACAAAAAGCCAAACTTGTGACACTCACCAGGGCTCTAATTTTAGCCAAGGACAACCTCTTCCTCCCTCCCCTCTACACGACTATTTACCTGCCTTTACCCTTCTAAGGAAACTGCTCAGAGAACATGCTCACCAGATTATTCCCCAGGCTTCTAAAGGCCAAATTGACCACCCACTTCAACCTGGAGATCACGCCTACCCTGTGGGTTTACACCCAACAGAAAGGAGTGAAAGAACCCCTCCAGTCACGTTGGTCCTCACCTGGTGATCCTGTCTACCCTGACTGCAGCCAAGCTTTTGGGACAACCTGGCTGGATTCACTTCTCCAAATTAAAACTGGCCAAGGAACACAGCAAGTACGAGGCTACCAGTATTGGGTCTCTTAAATTAAAAATCTTGAACCCCACCTCAGCCATTCCCCACTACACCTACTCACCATGTTTCTATAAATTTAAAATGAGACAAAGTTAATATGTAATCTTAAAATTTCTACG
>NW_008331484.1:909797-910970 GCF_000622305.1 Nannospalax galili | reverse complement strand
TCAAGGGATTACACAACCCAGACATTAGACGTAAGTTCTTATGTTATTTAGACAATTATCTCTCATTGATGATTTTGTTCCTAATAAGACAACGGTACTCAGATGTAAGACTTCAAATCTTGGTCTGCAATACTGTAGTGTCCACCACAGCTAAGGGAGGCAACCCACTATTGTTTTAGCCAAAAAAATTAAATGATGGCTAAACTTGTTTTCTCTCCCTATCTAGAAGCCTTTGAGAGGTAACTGACACTGATTCTAGCCACTCCAACAGCTATCAAAGTGCCTGAAAACAAATCCTGAGTCCATCACTCTCAAGTTCAGGCCTGGCAGAAGAGAAAAAAAAAATGAAAAATGAGCTATTACCTTGGTGCTAACCATTGCTCCTTGCCTCTTCAGATATTTTCAGGACCAAAATCCAAAAACTAACTCTTACTCTCGTACTAATTTTAATCAGTTGTTACTTTCCTTCCCTCCACATGTATGCAAGTGCCTGTCAACCATCAAGGACCCTGTTGAAATGCATGAAAAGGGAACCCTCGCTGTCTGATTGACCCCTAATCCAGCCCCCCCACGTCAACCCTGTCCAGCAGGAAGTAGCAAGACGACAACAGCGGCCCCTATCCTATAACACAAAAGGCTGGAATGTTAAGGTTCAGATAGCCCCGTCCCCTTACCAACAGGGTCTCAAGGACTTCTCAAGCCTCTGAGAAAAGGGAACCTAGCTGATAAGCACCCTGGTCTTTGAAGTCAAGAGAAGCAGACTTTTCTCCACTGTTTGCCCAACACAGCAGGCTTCCCCTTTGATCTCTAAAGAGGACAGGTTTTAACAGTCCCACTGTCCCACTCTGCCCCCGCCCAACTTTTAAAAAAATACATCTTCCCACCTTCTACAGGAAGCAGAGCCTCCCCCTTTAAAAAGACCCCAGCTCACGACCCAGGCAGACATTTTCCCTTCCCAGAAGGGAATCTGTCCCATGTGTTCTTTTGCTAATAAACTCTATTCCGATGGAGTTTTATCTGTGTCCTGGTGCTTTCTCCTGATCAACTGGATTCATCCACAGGCTACTTTATCTATCAATACCTTTCTTTGTCCTGGTGTATTTTTTATTCCAGATACAATGTTTCATTGTGTATAAATAACTCAATATTTTTCTCTAATGTATAGGAACTTGA
>NW_008331484.1:864184-909587 GCF_000622305.1 Nannospalax galili | reverse complement strand
GAATTACAGGCATGTACTTGCTTTTCAACTTTCCTTGATTATTGTAAATGTATCATTTTAGAGCTGTTCAAATAAAAATGCAAGCATGGTATGCATGTTACATAATAGGATTCATATAAGCCAATTTATCAGGAGTGATTTGAATGTAAAATGTCCCTCATGTACTTGAACACTTTAACCCCAGCTGGTGGTACTGTTTTGGAAGACTATGGAATTTTAGGAGGTGAAATCTTGCTGGAGAAAGTGGGTCACTGGAGGCTGGCCTTGAGGTTTTATGACCTGGCCCTACTTCCAGCCCATTCTTTATATCTTATCTACACACACAATATTACCAGTTGTCTTGAGCTACCCCTTCCTCGCTATAATGGACTGAGAGGCATCAAGGCTGTGAGGGCCTGTTTATGTTAGGACAACATTGAGCTGATATGGATTTCCAGCATGAACCAAGATGGCTACTATTAGACATTCAGAGGGCAATGAGTCAATACAAAATGGCTCATGCCGAATGTCTGAGGACCCCAAAAGTAAGCATTGTTGTAATCTGTTATCTAACTAGTTTGGGCAAGAAGCCACCTTTGTATAATTTCCTGAAAAAGGTCCTTGGGACCAAGGGACATGCCCTCACCTAGAGAGCATAAATCATATTGCCTCTGCCAGCAACTCCTTGAACTTTGTCTAATATCCTAGCTCCTTGAAACCCTTTGACCCCAGCTCCAGAACTCGGGCTGTTCATAAACATATCTCTTCTTAAACTATGAACCAAAATAAATTGCTCTTGTCCAATATTGTGTCACAGCAATGAGAAAATGACTATACTCTTCCTTTGTTTCTTCTCCCTGATAGTTTAAAATCTGGCATCATTAATTAATATGGTAATAAATCACTTACTTTTTTTAAGAAGTAGAGCTATTTCTCTGTGGAATATCTCACATTCTGGATTGGACTCACAACATCTTCTTGAGGTCATGAACAAGTTCTTCCACCTCAATATTTCCTATAAGCTGTTAGGTAGTCTGTAAGAAACTTGATTACATTCAGGTTCAGATTTTAAAAGTTTGGTGGGAGGGAATAAATTTAGGCTATAGTTGGTACAATAGCTTACTTTGAAAATAAACTGTAATTTGCTCATTAAGTATGTTGAATGTGTGATGATAGTACACTGCTTTTTCTTCTCTGCTTCTACCTTCAAGCAAGCAGATCTCCCGACCCATGGATGGCTTTAAGGAAGATCCTTTAGCTTTGACATCACTCTCAAATATGAGAAGAATCTCACTTTCAGCTATGGAACATTTCAGTTCAGTCCAAATTAAACTTTAATTTCTTACCCAATTCAAATCACCTGTTCTCCTATCTCTGTTCTCTTATTATAGGTAGTATGCAGAGGCCAATGTGGAAGAAAGTGGACCCAGCCTGCTTCTATTCCACTTGTTGGGTAGTCTATGATATCTCTTTGGTCTATAGGAAACACCACGTCTATTCTGTTCAGGCAAACAGTGGTGGTATAACCTACTCTTATGGCAACCCTCTGTTCTTGCCTGCAGCAGGGGGAGGTTCCATCCTGTTCTTGAGGTTTCTCTAAAGCCTTCAAAGTCAAGGGGATTCTTTTCAGCTTTTTCCCCAAACTCACTTGCCTGTAGTAACCCAACCCATCCCAGGAAGCACTTGGCCAGAAGTAACATCTCATTTTGGCCAGGATGCCAGGTCTTCTAAGAGAACTCTTACCACCTCCTTACATGTGCCTCTGTTCCATGTAGAACAGAAAGAAATGCTACAATGTAGCTCTATGCTACAATGCTACTCTATTCTAGTAGCGTGCCCCTAAAATACATCTGCCCTAATGAATCTCAGACCTTCCCTGCTGTGTGCTATTGGAAATGGTGGTTTCTGATCAGAAAAATTGTACAATAGTAAGATTTGTACATGTGTTGCGAGCCCCTCTTTACAATGTGGGACTACTTCTTACCCATTGCTGTCATGACCAGAGGTGGGTTCTAAATTCTGGAGTGACGGAAAATATCAGTTGGTATCTATACAAGCCTATTAAGATTTGAGGGCTAAGGATGTAGCTTGTGGTAGAGTGCTTGACTGGCATAGGCAAGACCCTGGGCTCAATCCCTGACACCATAGAAACATAAAAGTCAAAACAAAGATTATCCTTGATGTTATAAATAGTTTTGCAAATCCTACAGGATTTCCTAGTTTGTTTTAAGTGAGTAACTGGGGCTAGAGAGATGACTCAGAAGTTAAGAGCACTGGCTGTTCTTTCAGAGGATCTAGGTTCAGTTCCCAGCACCCAAGTAGTGTCTAACAACCATGTGTAACTCCAGTTCCAGGGGAATCTGTCACCCTCCTGGCCTCTGTGGGCATTGTACTCATGGTTCACTTACATGCAGACAAAACACACAAGTAAAATAAAAATAAAAGAAAACTTTTAAATGAGTAACTTAGAGAAACTCTACCTGACATGAAACTCCCTAGAACTTTTTCCGTATATCCACGAGACATTAGTGAATATCAGTAAGCATCATACACTAGGGCTGACAGACTCTTCTCTTCTTCCTCTAAAAGGCCTTCATGACCTACCAAAGTCTACCACCAATAGAAGCAAGAAATAGAAAACACTTCCCAAAACAGCAGAAGGTAAGGAAGCAGACCAGAGTGACATATCAACTAAATTATTTACAAACACATGGATAAAAGGAAAGGATCACTGTGTTCTTTAACATTTCAGATTTATACACAGAACCATGTTTACTTCCTGTGTTTCATTGAATATGGCCTAAAAGAATGGTAATTGATGTTTTAAGGTCTATGTGTATTTTTAATTAATGGGTTTAATTTCAATTGCTGGTAGAGAACAACTTACTGGAGCCTTAGGAAGAATTAGAATAAGGAAATGAAAAGAGAGCTACTGACTCACTCGAGAGTCAGCAGAGAACACTTTTTTATTTTGCTCTCAGCCAAAGTAGGAACAAACAATAAACTAAGAGCTGCATGGTGATGAAATGGTATCCATGGAAAAATGACTGCGGAGGCAGGTGAGGAGGGACAAATCTATTACAACAAATTGGGCTCAAGGGAAGAGTTTTAAAATGTGGGATGGCAAGCTTGCTTAGCAGGTGAAAGCACTTGCTGTGTAAGCCTGACAAACTGAGTTTGATATCTGAAACCCACATAAAAGACAAGGTGTGGTGGCACACATCTGTAATCTCAGCACTTCTATGGCAAAATGGAAGGCAGAGACAGGAGAATTTCCTGGAAGCACATGGGCCAGCTATCCTGGAGCACACTGTAGGGCAGAAACAAGAAAGACCTTCTGTCAACAAGGTAAAAAGGGAGAACCAATTCCAGAAGTTGTCCTCTAACCTCAACGTGCATGTTCTATGGCATGCATGTGCTGTCTCTGTCTCTGTCTCTGTCTCTCTCTCTCTCTCTCTCTCTCTCTCTCTCTCTCTCTCTCTCTCTCTCTCTCTCTCTCTCTCTCTCTCTCTCTCTCTCTCTCTCTCTCTCTCTCTTTAATGTGTGGGTTGTTTCCAGACATATGTGACCATGGGTCACTCAGATCACATTGAACTTACTCTGGACATATCTGGTTAAATATGCCTGATCTAAGGATTATCCATTCAAAATGTGTGCACCTATTAGAGTTGCAAGATCACACTTAGGATACATATTTTTGGAAGAAATGAAGCATAGAAGAAAGGAGGGAGATAAAAAAGAAAGAAAAAGAAGAAATAGAAGATGGAAAAGAGATTGGTTTTTGCTAATTTCAACAACTAAGTAAGCATAAATTGGCTAATGGTCTTTTCATAGTGTGGTTAAAACACTGATTTTCAGTTAATTATGCACATTAAATAAAAGTAAGCATTTAATTAGAAACACCTTATGAAAAGATGGCAATATGAGTTTGAAAAGGGGGTGATGCTTGCCTTTAATCCCAGCACTTGGGAGGCAGAGGCAGGCAAATCTTTGTGAGATTGTCAAGGCCAGCCTGGTCTATATAGTGAGTTCCAGGCCAGCTGGGGCTACAGGACGGAGACCTTGTCTCAAAAATACCAAAAAGGGTGGGAGATGTTGAGCATTTGGTGTTGGCTTATTGGTTTTAACTCTGGCATTATGAATTAGCTTTGTAACATTGTAGAATAGGAAGTCTTTGATTTTTTTCTCCTAAAAATTCCATTTTCCAAGTCATTTGGATTTAACTACAAATGTGTTTAAACACAAATACATGTGAATTTATAGAACACAAACATTCTATTAGGAAATACAATATAGAATGCATATTTTAAAAGAAACTTTATAAAATAGAATTTTATAAGGCAGTATATTGTCATTCATAATTCTTCATGTGCACATTTTAAAATAATTCCTTGTCTCCATATAAATCTTGGATGCAAATGCTGAGAGGAGGTCACAGCCATGGTCCCGTGGTCCCACCTAGAGGCTGTATCCTTTAGACTTTCCTCCTTCATTCCTTCCATGGCATGGGACCATTGTTCAACCTGCTGCACATGTGCCATGTGTATTAGTTACTTTTCTTGTTACTATGACAAAATCCAAAAATCCCTAAAAACTAAAAAATTAAAAAGCAACATAAAGAAAGGAGGGTTTATTTTTGCCTTGTAGTTCAAAGTACAGTCAGTCCATCATGATAGGAAAGTCATGGCAGCAGCCGCTGAAGCAGCTGGTCACGCTGCATCTGCAGTCAGGAAGTAGAGATGAAACACTTTCTCCTTTTTGTTAAGTCTGGGATCTCTCACTCCAATTAACCCAGTCCAAAAACTGCCTCACAGACATGCCCAGAGGTTTGACACCTAGGTGATGCTAGATCCTCTCAAGTTAATAATATCAAATATCACACCAAATGGTGTTATCATCCTCCCCTCATTCCTCCCTCTTGGAAAAATCTACAAGGGCATAAAGAAAGACATTATGAAATCATCTATGGCCAAGTCACCCTCCCCTTCAGGGTTCTTGGTACATCATACACTCTTTGGCACTGTACTTAACACACACACACAGAGCAGACCAGCACACAGGCATGTGGAGGTAGGCACACAAGTCTACAGATAGGTACAGAGTCAGGCTAACAAAGGCAAAGGCTCTGGCTAAGGCTCAGCCTCTGATCTCAAAGCCATATTTATACAGAACCATATAAAAGTGGCATTCTGCTAAAATTAGTTATGTAACAGGTTATGCCACCATTTGCTTTGGGGTTCCCAGACACATGGTATCAGCCATTTTGTGCTGACTTTGTCCTTCAGTGTCCAGTGTTTGCCATATTTTAGCTGACTTACAGCAGATATCCATATCAGTGCCATGTTGTCTAAATATAAACTGGTTCTTATGTCCTTTGATTTCCAACATTCCACACCTTTTAGACAGCTGGTGCTTTATCAAAGCAGGCCCATAGGGGTATTGTTTGGGCCCATAATCCATAGTAACTATATAGAGAACAACAAGATACTACTAGCTCTCTAAACTCTACAAGTTCTCAGATTCTGTAAGTTCCTCAGCCTCTCAGACCCTGTGAACTCTTGGGCCCACTACTAACTCCTTAGGCTACACAGAGTCCCCAGACTCTCAGGCTCCATGGGTTCTTCAGGATTTTGGGCCCTGTAGGCTCTCAGGCTCTCTAGGCTCTTAGGCTTTGTAGGTGCTCAGGTGCATTACAAGTCAGCTAAAATATGGCAAGAGAGCTATAATCTAGCTCTCTAGGTTATATAGGTAGATTCTTATACTCAGTAGGTTCCCCAGGCTCTTGACTCTGTGGATTCTCAAGCCAACTATTAGTCATCTAAGCTACATAGGCTTTCCCACATGGCTGTACCCAAGCCAATAGTCCATTTCCCAATCCTTCATACATATGGAATAGGGAAAGCCTATTTGACTACCAGGCATTGCCCTTAAGTCAGCCTACTGACTGACTTAACCTATTTCTGTTTTTGTTGAAATAACATCAGTGGACAGCTGTGCTGTCACCACCTTTCATGTGGCTTGTCGTCTTCTACTCAAACTATCAGTATACCAGGCATCTATCTTTTGGGGGCCCATATATTGTACTACTACATATATTTTACTGGTCTCTTATAACTCAACTGTTAGGGACTTTGTGCCCTTCCCCCTTGGTACAGACAAACAAGGCCCCTCTGCTCTGGAATTATTTACAGTACATCCCCAAATTTTAGAGCAGCTCCCAAAGCAGCTCTCAGACTCATAGTCACTGATTCCAAATCTGTAAGAGAATCAGAAGTTGGGATAATGTCACCAATATAATGATGCAAAGTGATCATGTTGAGCATCATCAGGACACCAGTCCTGCATCACCAAACCATGATAAAAGATGGGGCTATACAATATCCCCAGGGTAATACGCCGTCGAATGGACTTGTCCTAGACCTGGCAAGCTAGATTGGCAAACAGTAGATAGATGCCTTCTTCTCAAGCTGGGATTCACCAGCTTTCTCCTATCACCACAAACTTCCCATAGGAGGGGAGGAGCAGAGAGAGTCAGTCATGCCTTCCATCCAACCAGCTGGCCTGAGTGGCACATGGGGGAGGGACTAAGGGGGAAGCCAGAGATACGGGGTGGCCTTTGCCATCTTGTGCAGCCTCTAGGAATCACAGGGTCCCTGCCTCAATACAGAGGGAAGCCCACCCGTGCCCACATTTCTGTAACCCCCTCACCCATTGATCTGTATGGAAACCCAATACATTCTTTGGTTCCCCAAAGTGTAGTTTGCAGAAATTATACCTCGTTTTGTTGTAAGGATGGTGGGAGAAGGGGGACAGACAGCATTTGCATTCTCCAGAAGTAATTACAGTAACATATGCATAACACAAGTCCCCTGAAGACCTTCCTAGGTGAAAGCAAATTGTTCTTGGTCTACTACACACTGGTACTGACCCAAAGTCAGAGTCAGTTAGTTCATCAGGTCATGATGGATGGCACAGCATCATGCAGACTTTCAGTAGTCCAAGGTCTTTCTCCAGAGTTTATCTGGTTACCACACTGGCCACACAGAGATTGTAGGGCTATCTGTCACCCATATTATACTGGTATACCCTTCAGCAACTGGTACTGGTGCATGTGGGCCATTTGGTGTTGACTCATAGCCCCTCCAGATGTCCAGTGTCAGCCGTGCTTTAGCTGACTTATACCAGATACCCGTATCAGCACCATGTTGTCTAAACATAAACTGGCCCTTACAGCCTTCTGTTCCCAATGTAGCCTCACTCATAACCCACTGTCACTCTTGACAGGCTATTTCTTTCCGATCTCTATTATCGTTTCACTTTTGAATAAAATTTCCTTGCTTCTTTGCAATTTGTGTGAGCTTATTTCATTTCTTTGAATAAGAATCCAAGAACCTGGAAACACCCAGCCCAGACCCTGAGCAGACCACCAGTAACAGTAGGGCTTCTTGGTTTCCTTAATTAAATGAGGAAATTCCCACAACAAATCTCCTCTTCTCTACTAATATGTCTTATTGGTTCTGTTTCTCTAGAGAATGCTGACTAGTATATACATCTCCCATTGTGTACATTCTTGGTGCCTGCCTTTCTCCCTTGGCCTGGAGGCAGATGTGATAACTGATTCCAAAGGGACATCCCCTCTAGAGACTTAGACTCTTTGTGGAATAATTAATAGCAGGTGAAATGTTTGAAAAATTAATTTCAGCATTAACAAAGCAGTATATAACGTCTAGCTCTGGTTTCCCGACCTGCCCTCGTTTCAAGCCAGAGTCTATAGCTTCCTTCTTCTATCCCAGGGAAAAGCCCACCAGTAGATTGACTTTTTCCTTTAAAAGGTGAGCATGAGTCTCTGTCACTTGGAAAAGAAAAATCATCACAACTCAGAAAAATCTTGTTTAGCTCTACAAAGTATTCACATTTGGCTAACAGGTTTTTAAAGAGCCTCTCTTAGGATACATTACTTGTCTATTTCCAACCTAATTGAGCTATTAACATTTTCTTTTACTTCTCAAAATTGATTTACTAATTGAAATATACCTACTAGTCTGAAAGCTTTGAAATCCTTGAAAACAATCTCTCTCTCTCTCTCTCTCTCTCTCTCTCTCTCTCTCTCTCTCTCTCTCATCTTCAAAGACTAAGCTACAGTTTCATAATACATTTTGACTTTGATGTATTTGATCTATGCTTGTTGGTCTACCTATTCTACAAGGACAGAACATTCTCTCTTTTTTCAAGTAAAGTTTCCAAGGTGTGTTCCACAGAATATTAGTCTATAAGATGCTTCCTAATAAAAAGTTTCAGAGCTTGTGTGTGTGTGTGTGTGTATACATGTGTACGTGTGTGTGTGCGTGTGCATGTGAGTGTGCATGTGGAGACCAAAACTCAAACTGGATATCTTTATTGCTCACTACCATATTTTCTGAGGGTCTCCCACTGAACCCAGAGCTCACTGATATGGCTACACTGGCTGGCCAGCAAAACCCCAGGGATTCTGCTCTGTCTCCCCAGTGCTGGGATTATAGATGCAAAGTTATCATGTCTGGTTTTTACATAGGGGCTCAAGTTCTCATGTTTGAGTGGCAAGCAATTTACTGATTGAACCATTTCCCTAACCCCTAAAGTGTCAATTATTATTACATGAAGGTGATTGGTAATCAAGATTTTACCCCTCACTTAAGGTTTCAGAGAACATCACAGCATCTTAAGCCAGAAGAAATCTACAGGAAAGAGTCTTTGGAAAAGAGACCAGTGTGTTCCCCAGTGTTTCCCAAATATTTCTGATCATGACAACCCTTCCTCTTGCCAAATCTAACACTGGAAGTGTGGTGATTGTGGCACTTGCCTTCAGTCCCAGCACTTAAGAGGCAGAAGCAAAAGGAACCATGAGTTTGAGGCCAGCATGGGATACATAACCTTGTTTCTAACAAATAAAAAGGGTCACTGGTTGGGGTGGCACACAACTTTAATCCCAGCACTCGGGAGGCAAAGGCAGGCGGATCTCTGTGAGTTAAAGGCCAGCCTGGCCTACATAGTGAGTTCCAGGCAAGTTGGGACTATAGGGAGACCCTGTCTCAAAAAGACACCCCCCCCAAAAAGAAGATCTAACATTTTGCAGAACCCACTTTGAATAGTGTTGCTTTTGAAGTTCGAGGAATAAGGAAAGTGGGATTTTTTTTTATTGTTGCTGTGCCTCCTGTCAGCACTGCATGCATTATGTCCCTTTAGTGAAGGGGCAATACCTTCTCCTTTAAATGTACCTTGAACAGTCCTGTAGTTACTGTTCTCTTCCTAATTTTTAAGGGCCTCAGTTTCTTCCAGCATATGCTACTCTGGGATTTTTTTCTAGATAGATGATAGATAGATGATAGATAGATAGATAGATAGATAGATAGATAGATAGATAGATAGATAGATAGATAGAGAGGTCTTAAAACATCTCTTAAAGTCCTGTCAATGTGTTCTGAGAGTGGCCAGTGTTGCTACTTCCCTTGCTTTATCTGCCTCACATATGTACCATTTGGTTTTCCTTAAAATTAGGAATGATATGGCAACAGGAAAGCTCATCCTTAAGCATATGGAGGCATTAGCTGGCATATGTACAATCAAATGTGTGCACAAACACAAACAGAAACAACAACACTTTATTCTTAAGGTTACTTCAAAGACATCTGGATGCCTTGGGTGGTCAGAACTGCCCACACTGAGATGAAAGGTGTGGAATAGAGTGAGTCATGGAGACAAATCATCTCTTTCCCAACCTGGTCTGATTGGTCTAACAAGTCTGTGATGATGGAAGGTCAGAGTGTCAGAGAGGCAAGTTGGACAAGAACAAAGCAGAGAGCAATGATTAGCAGTGGTGGCCTTGATCTTAGCCCAAGTGATTACCATCTAAGCAACTGAGTCCCTTGTGTCTTTAAGTGCTTGTTCTCTTACTGGTACTTCATTGGCCTGATATCATCGAACACTAACTCTGTTAAGGCTGTCTGCTTGGTTCTTGCCTTTAAAGAACTCACCACCACATTGGCCCATGTGGCGAACATATACATAACCTCAGAAGTACTATACTAGAGGTAAGAACAGTGCTTGGGGCTGGAGAGATGACTCAGCAGTTAAGAACACTGACTGTTCTTGCAGAAGACCGGGGTTCAAATCCCAGCATCCACGTGGCATCTAACAACTGTCCGTAACTCCAGTCCCAGGGGATCCTACAGCCTCTTTTGTCTTCTGCGGGCATTGCACAACATGGGTGCACTTACCTAATGCAGGCAATACACACATACATATAAAATAAAAATAATAAATAAAATGTTTTTAAAAAGAAAAGAACAGTGCTTTGCTGTATTAGTCTAGATATCTAAATATACTCTATAATTTAGAATTATATAGAATATTTAGAATATTCTTTTAGTTTTCCTTACTAACTCATTCATGTTCATTCATCTTTACTGCTTTGTGGCATTTGGGTTTCTGTGTGTTTCATTTTGATTTTTGCAATACTTTGGCTAGACCCTTGGTACCCAGTAGGAGTTCATGTTTCACTATGTTGCCCACGTTGCCCTGGAACTCTCTACATAGTCCAGGCAGTATCAAACTCAAGATCTTCCATCCTTTGCACCTCTAATGCTGAGGTTACAGCCACAGGTTTCCCTAGATGACTAATAAACATTCCTTCTGTCTGAAGAACATCTGTGGAATCCTTGGCCATGATCCAGATATCAGAACCTTAGTACTGCCCTTAGTACTATCTCCTCAATGCCATTTCCACAAAGACCTAGAGAGGCTGTTGTGGTGTACTTCAGCCCTCAATACCAACTAGGACAGCTTCAGCTTGCTCTACCTGTACTGCCAGCACCTCAACCAGATGAAAACATGCAACTTGGAAGCACAGGGCCCTGTGTTTGATCCCTAGCACTTCAGAAGAACAAGAGCAAGCAATACAGATGAAGATACTGGAAGATTCCTCCTTCAAGACATACCTGGCTCCTAACAAGTTTGCTCACTTCCTATGAGGGAGGTTTTCCATGCAAGTGTCTGGATTTAGAGGACAACAGAAACTATATTCATGGTCTTTTTGGAGCTTCAAGTGAAAGTTGAAAGATACATCATTGAGCTTGATTTGGGGAAAATTAAGGTTTTATGGGATGGTATATAAAAGTAAAATTTATCCTCTAAAAAATACTTGCTGTTAAAGCAAATGTCTATTCTATTGACTATTCAGTGTCATAGTAAGCATTTACAAGCTCTAATGTCTTCACACTATCTCATAAAGGAAAAACAAGCAGATGAAGTTGTAAACTGGGTAGGTTTTCAGAGAGACCATTACCTGTACAATAGCTACTTGTGTTTTATTGCCTTGACAGAACAAATGAATAAGACACTGTTGTTCCCATAAAATCACAGTTCTGACTGTTAGAATTCTGAAGTTGACTTGGCTACTATTAATCTGACTGTCGACCTCTGCACTATGACCTTTTTATATTTGGGGATTGAGGATTAGATGATTTATGACGCCTCAAAGTTTAGATAGTGTGTTAAAAAACATTGAAAAGTTCTCGTCTGATGGTGCACACCTGTAATACTAGCACTTGAGAGGCTGAGGAAGAACAGTGCATGAGAGTCCATCCTGGGTTACATAGTAAGACTTTATCTGAAAAGAGCAAAAAGAAAAAAAAATCCAGTCATAATGGCTCATGGCTCATATCTACAATCCCAGCATTCAAGAGGCAGAGGCCTTCCGTTCAAAGCCAATTTGGGTTACATAGTAAATTTCAAGTGAGCCTGAGCTACAATGTGAGACCCTGTCACAAACAAACAAATAAACAACAGTAACAACATAAAAAAAAGAAAACCATCATGCAACAACCTGAATGACGATACTTAAAAAGTAAGTCTTATAAAAAACTGAAAAAAAACAAAAACAAAACAGGGCTGGAGAGATGGCTCACTGGTTAAGAGCACTTGTTGCTCTTGCAGAGGACCTGGGTTTGATTCCCAGCACCCACCTGACAGCTAGCAACTGTCCATAATTCCAGTTCCAGGGGAATCCAGCTGCCCCTTCTGACCTCCGTGGGCTTTGCATGACATGGATGCACTTAGGTACATGCAGGCAATATGCTCATACACATAAAATAAAAAACAAATTAAATTTTTTTTAAAAAAACTGAAAAACCCAGAAATCCTTTCTACAGTTGTGCTGTCTACTTGTCATCCTTTCTGGCTATGCAGCTGTTGAGCATAAACTCTGAGCTGCCCAGCAAGGACATTCTTCAGCCTATCGAGCTGCCTGCAGGCTGTGCAATGTGCTGTGGGTTTCCAGCTTTGGTGAACTGTCTGTCATGCTGGAGAGGGCTTTCAATGATGTAGCCATCTTGTGTCATTTCTGCTCCTGTAAGTAATCCCTTACCCCTGTTACTGAAAGTAAACTCCATAAACTCATTGGCTCACCAAGTTGGACTTTGTTGCTATCTCTACTTTGGTCTGTTGCAGATTCCCTGTCTGGGGTGAGTAGACATTTGTTTACTTCTCCCCAGGAATAGTGTCACACAGCAGCATATATTTCTCTGATCAATGTCCTCATTCACTTCTACAGAGAAATGATGCTTCTTAAGGACAGATGGCAGCTGTGCATTGCCCTATCTCGAGCTGCAGTTTGGGTGTGTCTCTCTGTGTGTGTGCCAATGTATGTATGCAGATCAAAATGTGGCATCACACCATAAAAATTTATGGAATACTCCTGTGCCATTCACTAGATGTGGAAGTCCTACCTTAAGCCTAGTTTAAGGAAAAAAAAAAAAAAAAGGCTTTCCCCAGTGAAGAGGAAGTATCCTCTGGTTAATAAGGGACCCATATTTTGGCAGAGGTTCTTTAGTGAAAGCAAGTATTTTCACTGTGCCTCCCAAACAAGAGATGCATTTAGTAGAATTTGGACATAGCAGTAACTGAATGGAGTTATATGATTCTTTTCCAAATACTTTTTTTTTAAGTAAAAATTCTTTTTAGTCCTTGTGATCATATCAGGAGAAAAATTCAACTGGTTATTCTAAGGCTTTTGTCACCTCTTCTTACAGGGAGCGAATGATGGAAGTCAGTCGTTTTGTTGCTTCATCTCAAAGGCACATCCTATCACTCTACTATATTCGATTTGTTAGAAGCAAGTCCCTGAGTCTGGACCGTTCAGAAGATGAATATCAAGAAGGAGCGGTCATTTGGTCTATCTCAGAGTGCCTCCCTCAAGGATATCCTGCAGTTGCTATTTTCTATCTCTTCCCTGGGTGTAGAAACAGTATTTTGTTTAGTGTGGTATTGCTAGCAATGGGCACCGTGCTTGAAACTTCAAAAGTGCTCGCTTTTTCTTTGAAGGAAACAAATAAGAAGGAAATGAGGAAGGCAGAAAGGGAAGATGGGAGAAAGAAGGAAGAAATGAAGGAAGAAAAGAAGGGAGGGAGGGAGGGCGAAACACCAGACCAGATGGTTCTTTTGGGAAGGTAAGGGGGGGCCAGCTCAGCAGATAAAGGCACCTGCCACCAAGCCTGATGACCTAAGTTTGATCTCAGGGACACACATCACAGAAGGAGAGAAGAGACTGCAATGGGTTGTCTTCTTCACATACATACATGGAGACATGACCCCCACTCCACCAGACACAAAATAAAGTCTTTTTTAAAGAAGAGGATTCTAAGGAACAGAGTTGCTGTCTCCATCTCTTCTCTCATTCTGAGCATAAATGAGCTTCCAGAATAGAGGCCACTGTGTGAGGAGAAAATGCCATTCTGTTCACAAGATAGCTTCTGTAGATGATGAGCAATTGAGCTATTTGCTCTGAGAGAGAGAAACATTTGAATATATTTTATGTATCATAGTCTCAAAGGATTATAGAAAACATTACATATATTTAAAAGAACTTACTGGAATGATACAAGAAAATGTAAAATTAAAAAGAATAAAATGAATAAGCTAATCTTGTGAAGAACCACACTAGGGTATCTCCAAGGATCTCAGCACCAGGAATCACTGGATTAGCACATTTTGGAGGCTGCAAGCAAAATGACTCAGCTCTCGTCCTTTTCGCTCTATGTGTCATGTTCTACATTCAAATGTCTGGCTTGGGTCATGTGCTTTTTATCTGACTGTGGTGGAGGGAAGGATGATGGGGGCTTCAAAGTGCTCTAGAAAACTAGATGCCTGATGAAAACAAAAATTATGTATTTGTTGTTGTTTTTTGACAGGGTCTCCATAGTCACAGCCCACTTGGAAGTCACCATGTGAAACGGGGTGACTTAGATCTCACAGAGATCCACCTGCCTCTGTCTCCCAAGGGAAAAAATTATGTATTTTCAAAGCATGTGTGAGATGCAAAGGACCATTCCTAGAGGGCATGTAGGATTGAATCCTTCCTAGGTAGAGGAGCAAACGCATACTTGTTCTGTATGGAACATGACCCATGATAGCAGTTATCCCAGTCTGAATGAGTGAGTTCATTGAGTATATAGCAAGCAAAAAAACAAGTGGCAAGTATCAGACAGAAGCAGCAGATAGTAAACATACCAAAATCGGTGCTTACAGCATCTGGCAAAGATGACTGGAGTAGTCTGATTGAGAGAGCAAGTAAAAGTAGCAACATCAATTGAGTGCTTACAACAACAAGCAGAAATGACTGGGGATCCTTGCTGAAACAGTCTTGCTGAATGTCTGGTTGAAAGTCCTGGGCACAGCAGAGTTCTCTCCATGGATGAGCTTCTGGTTTCTCAATCCCACTTCAGGCATTTTTATACCACAGGACAAATGGTAGTAGCCTCTTTTGGAGATGGTTTACCTTCCAACTGTTCCTGAGGGCACAGCGTTCTTAACATCCTTAAGAACATGTCTATAACCCCAGAACTCCAACATGTCTGTAATCCCAGAACTCCTACAAGAGGATGGAAGGGAGAGCCAGAGGAATCCGTGGAAGCTGGTGGGCTAACTAGCCCGTCATGCAGAACAGCAAACATCGGGGAACCCTGTCTTAAATAAGGTGGAAGGCAAGGACTGATACCAAAGGTTATTTTTGTGACCTCCACACACATGCTGTGGCACACATGTTCCCTCACACACACAAACACATACAAATACAAACAGAGATTTATAAAGAAGAAATGGAAGTCCTTTTCCATGAAATGATAGGAAGGGAAGGAGATGGGAAATGCTGATTCTGGCTGCATGGGGCTATTTGGTCACATTCAAAGAAACATCTTACAGAAAAAAATGCAATCAAATGGAATTTAAATTTTTGCTTAGTCTTAAGGTTTGAATAGATTTTAATATTTAGTGAAGCTATTGAAATATACTTCAGAGTTTAGATAGCTTTCTTGCTATTAAGCTCCATTATGTATTTTGCACGGCACCCTCCTGTCGCTTTCTCCACCGCCTTCCTCTATTTCAGGAAATGCAACTTGACATTGTCTTTGCTTGGGCTTCTGTATCTTCTTACAAATATCAATTAAGCATCTTTGAATTCTTTTCTTGAATTTAAAAACATTGTAGGGCTGGAAAGATGACTCAATGGTTAAGAGCACTGGCTGCTCTCACAGAGGACCTGGGTTTGATTCTCAGCACCCACATGGCAGCTAACAACCATCCTAACTCCAGTTCCAGGTGATCCAAGGCCCTCTTCTGACCTCCTTGGGCACTGAACAACACAGGTGCACTTACATACATGCAGGCAATACACTCATATACTTAAAATATATTAAAAACAGGTTTAAAAGAACATTTTTCCCTTGATTCTATACAACAAAGAAGTAAACTAGAAAATTTCCACACTTCAACATAGGGCCCTAGATAATGGGTGGGACTGATAGTTTGATCAATTTCCTACAACCCTGATTGTATGCTACCAGTATTTTTCAATTTCATTTCAATCTATTTTAAAAGATTTATTTATTTTTATGTTATATATGTGCATGTACTTGCATGTATGTGTGTAAATATATGTATATACATATATATGCACCACATGAGTGCAAATGCCCAAAGAGCCATAAGTGGATGTTAGACCTCCTGGAGCCAGAGTTACAGGTGGTTGTGAGCTACCTGATGTCAGTGTTAGAAAAGCAAGTGCTCTTAACTGCTGAACCAGCTCTCCAGCTCTTCACTTAAATTTGTCTTGAGATAGGGTCTCTCTGTAACCCCTAGCTGGCCTGGAATTAACTGTGTAGACCAGGCTGGCCTCCATCTCACAGAGATCCACCTGCCTCTGCCTCCCAAGTTCTAGGATTAAAGGCATGAACTACCATGCATGGATCAGCTTTCTTTTTTTGGTCTTTTTGAGACAGGGTATCCCTGTAGTCCCAGCTAGCCTGGAACTATGTAGACACAGGAACTCACAGGAATCCACCTGCCTCTGCCCCCCAAGTGCTGGGATTAAGGGCGTGCACCACCATACCCAGCTCTGCCTGCTTTCTTATATAATACAGAACCATCTGCCCAGAGGTGGCACTCCCCATTGGGCTGGGCTCTTTCACATCACTCAATAATCAAGAAAATACTCCACAGACATGGCCACAGGCAATTCCAATGGAGGCAATTCCCCAATTGAGGCTCCCTCTACCCAAGTGAGTCAAGTTGACACTAAAGCTATCCAGCATACACATTTTGTTTCCTCCCTGAGTTTAAACACACCCAGGTGTGCACTCAGAGGTTAGCTTGGGTGAGTGAACAAAGCTTCAAGACTCTGCCGTATGATTTTTACAGACACACTGTGTAGACCAGGCTGGCCTCCATCTCACAGAGATCCACCTGCCTCTGCCTCCCAAGTTCTAGGATTAAAGGCATGCACCACCATGCCCAGTCGTTCTAAACACTTTCTATTTCCCTGTATAGTCTTTATTGCTTCTCCTTGCTGTGACAACATGCCTAACAAAAGAAACTTAAGGAGGGGGGTGGAGAGATAGCTCAGTGGTTAAGAACATTGATTGTTCTTGCAGAAGACCCGGGTTTGAATCTCAGCACCCACATGGAAGCTAACAACTGTCCATACTCCAGTTCCAGGGGATCTGACAGCCTCTTCTGTCCTCGGTGGGCATTGCACAACACGGGTACACTTACCTACATGCAGGCAATACACACATACACAAAAAATAAAAATAATAAATAAAATATGAAAAAAGCAACTTAAGGGAAGAAGAATTTATTCAAATTTATTTCAATAGGAACCTGGGAGACTGAAACATTAAAATCTGAAAGGTATTGCTCTCAGATGTGGCTGTTCACAGACAACAATACCAGCAACTGACTTGAATTATTTTCAAACAAGTGCAAACCGAGAATAAAGAAAAATATCAAAGGCAGTCAGAGGAATAGACCCAGTCCAGGGGCACAAAATAGAAAGTGTTATGGTTTTCTTGTGAAAAACATTGCAAGTCAGAAAACAAAGAATAAAAACTTTAATGTGCCAAAAGAACAAAATTGTCAAAAATATTTCCCCCCAAATCAAGAATCAGTAGAAACATTTTGAACAAGCAGAACACAAAACCATGAATTATGTGCAGATCTGCAATCCTCAGAAATGTTACAAGATTCTCTTCAGTTAGAAGCAGTATTATATTAGACAGGAACTGGGATCTGCAGAAAGAAATCAAAAGCATTAGAGATGTCACAAATGACAGATAAAAAGAAATTCCTTTAAAAATTCTAGTTGCTCCAAAAAGCTAGGTGATATTCTAAAGCAAAAATAGCATATGGATGGGGGAGGAGCTCGTGGCACTCTGCTTCTAACTGAGGAGCACTGGCAGTTGATAGCTTCTGGGGAAGGGAGAATCGTTCTTCTTTGGGGGTTTGGCCACTAGTAGGTTGCCCATGCTCCAGTGGATGACCCCACTGATTGCCCCTCAATCCCCTCCAACAAGTCCCCCTCCCAACTTCATGCTCTCTCTTATTTTGTAAATTTTTTATTAAATTTTTGTTTATTTCACACAGAACATCTTAATCATCTTTATACCTCCTTCCCCATTGGCACCCTCCCATAGTCCCACACCCCACTGGAATTCACACATTACTCATGTGTGTTAAGGCATATCATTTCAAGTTAGTGTCCCCTAGTGTCCCTCAGTGCAAGTTCATCCACTGGGATCTAGGCAGCCTATCTAGATTCTCTCCCTTTAAGAAAATCAGCTCTTCCTTGACCAGTAGTAATCAGCTGCCAATAATTCTTTAACTAAGATTGGAGCTTGTTGCCCATTTCCACAGTTCTGTGCTGGGGGGTTTGTCTGTTTCAGTTTGCATGGGTCTTGTGCATGCGGACACCATTGCTGTAGGTTCATATGAGCAAGATCCCAGGAGTTTGTAGGACTCTATTTTCCATATGGTTATGCACCTCCCCCCTGGCTCTTATTATCTTTCTGTCCCCTCATCTGCAATGGTCCCTGAGCCCTAGGTGGATGGACTGTAATATAAGAGTTCTGTTCAAGCATCCACACTCTGCAGACTCTTACTTTGGCCATTTGTGACCTTTTGTGTTCCAGGCCCTCTGTTGCATGAGGAAGCATCATAGACAAGAATTGAGAGATGCATTAGTGCCCTCTTTACCCTTTGTTCTATGTTCCATGAGCCTTACGTGTAGATGTTGCATTGTAGATGTGCCACTTAGGCTTTGGCAATTCACAATGTCTGTATGTGATCAGTTGTATAGCTCTATATAACAGTCTCTGTCTGTTGCAAAAGAAGCTTCTTTGATGAGTGATGACTGGAATACTTGTCTGAGAATATAAGGATCCATATTTTGCACATAGTAAGAAATTGCATTTGTCTAGGGATGTGACAGCCTTGGGGTTTTCTCTAAGATCGAAGACCTCCCCAGCCATGTGTATTTGGCTATGTTTACAGTACCACACATGTGTTTCCTCCCATTGAGTGGGCTTTAAGTCTAATTAGGTAGCTGTTGATTACCTCCAAAATAAAAGTGCCACTACTGCACCAACGCCATTCTCTGTGCCAATCATTGATATGGTTATTAGGCCTTAAAGTTGGGGTTGGACCATCGACTGATGTTCTCCCTTTAGCAGCTTGCTTTAAATTCCAATTAGTGCTACCCATATGTGCATGGCATGCGGCTTTCTAGTATATGATCTAGAAGTGGATACACACCTCATCTCAATGACAAAAGGTGAGCACATAGCCATGTCGGACTGCAAGAAAGACTGAGAAGGGCTGACTTTAGCTGGGAATCCATGAGCTCTTCCAAAATCTCTACAAATACAGACAATAACAGAATTAGAGGAGAACAGACATTGGAGAGCTATTTGGCAAACTGCCACAGCAATGCATGTAATTGCTCTGCCCAGATCATCCCCCAGAGACTGAAGAAAATTCCCCCACCACTCTGCATGTGCCAAATATAGTGCTTGACCCAATGAAGAAAAGATGCTCCAGCTGTGATTGTCATTGAGCACTATAGGTAACTTGGTACCTTCTCTGTCTATATTGCTAAATCACCTCTAGAATGTGCCAGTATTGTCCTTACGATATTGCCCAAGCATAAGGCCTGCTCATGTGGCATAGGCACTCCTCTCTCCATTCTCCCTGCCAGTTGTGGGCCTGTATAAACAGATTTTCTAGAAAGTATTGTGATCCACATCTGTTGTCCTAGCACTTCTCCCTAGAGGCTGAGGCAGGAAGATTGCAAGTTCTAGGTCAGCCTTGCCTACATAGTGAGACCCTGTCTTGAAAAACAAACACAACTACTAGACTTTGTGAAAGGAAGAAAAATTACATGAATGAGGAAAGAAATACAAATGAATAGTAAGCACATGAAAAAAAAATCAACTTTACTAATTGTCAAGAACTGTTTATTTGGGGCCAGTGACACGGTCCAGCAGTGAATGGCTCAATCTCAGGAACTCATGTAAAGTAAGAAGGAGAGAACCAACTCCACAAAGTTGTTTTCTGACCTCCACACATACACTGTGGCATACACACCCAAGTACACACATATACACACATAATGATAAAGTAAAATTTAAAAATTAAAGAGAACTGTATATTTATATCCCTTTAAGGTATTAATCTAACAAATTTGGGAAAATTTAAAAACTATTATGTCAGTTGTTATCAAGGATTTGGAAAATCAACATTCCTGTTCATTGCTGATAACGTGATATTTTCCAAGAGGTAATTTGATAGTATGCAGTGAATTACAGAAGTATCTGTAGTATTTTAGCAAAAGGTGAGTCCATGGCCATATCACATGGTCACATGGCCCTATCAAACTGCAGAAAGACTGAGGGTTGGCTCTAACAGAGAATCCATGAACTCTTCCAACATCTTTACAAATAGATGTAGAGATATCCAACTCATGGCCTATTGAGATGGCTCAGCAGATAAAGGCACTTGCTGCACAAGCCTGGCAACCTGAGTTCAATCCCCACAACCCATATAAAGTGGGAAAGAAGTGACCCCACAGAGTTGTCCTCTGACCCACATACACCACACACACACACACACACACACACACACACACACACACACACACGCTATTAGAAATAAACTTTTCTTTTAGAAAAAGCAATTCTTAGAGGCTGGAGAGATGACTCAGTGGTTAAGAGCAGTAGTTGCTCCTCCAGAGGGCCAGGATTCAGTTCCCAGCACCCACATTGCATCTGTAACTCCAATTCCAGGGGATCTGACACCTTTTTCTGGTTTCTGCAGGTGTTGTGCAGAAACCAGAAAAATCAATCAGAAAATATTTTAAAACAATTCTTTAAATCTGAGTTTCTATTGCTCTATCGTGTGATCCTACTTCCCTAGTCACAGCTGAGTAAACCCTAGATAGGCCTTTAGTCTGAAGGCAGCCAGTAGCCAAAGCATATAGAAAGCAACTGAAATTTCTATAATTGTTTTATTGTTTTAAATAGCACACAAGAATTGACTATTGAGTGAAAGCTGTGTATGAAACTTCACCTATTGAGATACAAGTTAATTAAATGGCTCTGTTTGGAGAGATTGAATGCAAGGCATCTGGAAAATTCCATAATTTATGGCAAAGAGAAAACTCTAAAACAAACAAACAAACAAACAAACAAAACTCAGCAAAGAAAAAAACTGAAACTTTGAGGGAATAGAAGTCAGGAAAGAGGGGAAGCTATGGCCAGGCAGAAACCATGAAATGGAAAGAAGGATGGAAGTTAGTCCATACATGTGGGCTGAGGCAGAAACTACATACAACACAGAAAACAACAATAGAGGCTTATTAAAGTAGGGAGGGCACAGGACAAGCAGCTCTTCTGAAAGGCATTTCAATTCCTATTATTCAAGATGTTTCCTTGTTTTCCCATATTCTCATATAATCAGTCTGCATTTGAAGAAAACCAATCTTGTTTCTCTTTATTACAAAGTAATGGTATCTCACCAACACACATATTGCATCTACAAATAAAAAAAAAAAATGTATGTGATGGGGCTGGACAGATGGCTCAGCAGTTAAGAGCACTGGCTGCTCTTGCAGAGGATTCGATTCCCAGCACCCACATGGCGGCTATGAACCGTCCTTAACACCAGTTCCAGGGGAATCTGAGGCCCTCTTCTGACCTCCTCAGCATTGTATGACATGGGTGCACTCACATACATGCAGGCAATACACTCATACACATAAAATAAAAATAATAAAATACTTTTAAAAAAGTATGTGTTCTGATCCAACAACCACAAGTTAGTCTAGGAGCTTACCCTATATTTGTGTTTATATCAGAGAAAAACACAAACAATTTACTATTCAGAATAGAGGATTATCCTCTCTTTTGTGGCATCTTCAAAACTGCAAGGCAAAGGAAGGAAATAAAATACATTCAATTTTGCTCTATGGAATTCAGTAATTTTTGTTAAAAAAAATGTTTCCTGGATTGCTGCATACTTTTGACTATTTTTTTAGATTTCTGAAAAAGTTTATTCTAACATTTTAAAATCATTCTCATTGCTTTTATGGAAGAGAGGTGTAAGTCAAATTCACTGTTGGGAGGTGCACTGGGTATCCAATTCCCTCCTCCCAAGGACAGCAAGAGGAAAAAATCCTCCAAACCCTGGTTTGAAGAATCTTAACAAGTTTATTGGACTTGCTAACTGAGCTTGGGGTGCAGGTTTACTTACAGACAAGTAGGCACCCCCCCATTCACAGCTGATGCTGAAAGTCCACACCAGACATAAATCCTGTGGTTCCTGACAGCTTTACAAAATGGCGAGGGGCCAGACTCCTGGTTTTCCCAGCTTTTATACCCTTAGCCCCTCCCCTGCAAGCAGCTATGGTCAACGGATTGCCTGGAAGAGGGAAGGGGAGTGGCTTCTTTGCAGAGCGTGTAAAAGGTGGATCTATGGCTTGTCATCATAGGGTCAGAGGAACATTTTCCAAGTCACACTCTCCATCCCTTCCTCTGGCTCTCACAATCTTTCCACAGTCTTCCTCTGGCCCACCTCTTCCGTGAATATCCCTGAGCCTCAGAGGGAGTGGGGCGACCTTTCTCCCATTGTAATAGGGCACTGGACTCTACAAGTCTCTGCATCCTCTGTTTGTCATGGGCTGATGGCTCAATGTAGTGGTATTCCATCTACTATAAAAACACCAACAGCAAGAAGCAAGAACATGTTAATAGTAACTGCAATTGTTCATGGGCGTAAACTTTAGTAGGCATATCATATCCATCTAACAATACAATTTCCATGGCTTCTCCACTGGGGCTTATAACTCTGCCGCCATAGAGGGTTGGACTGGTCTACAATACCAGATGTGTGTTCCATCCCTAGGAGTGGGCATTAGGGCCAATCGATAATTAGCTGGTTGTACATACATTAGAGGAGCCATTATTGCACCAGCAGGAACATCTTGCTTTGCATGTTGATAGTGCAGCATGCAGGGTCCTTTGTTAAACACGATAATGGGGGAGAATTCTTCCCCAACCATCTGCATAGTGCCTTCTGGCACTATGAAAGCCACCCATCCAGTGGCAGGGAGTTTCCAGCTTAGTCCAAGCTTGATTTCTCCCTCTCCTGTGCTCACATCATGTGGTGCCTTCAGCAATAGGGTCTTACCATCCACTTCAGGTGTGCAACCAACATTCTTGGCAATCGCCTTTACAGTTTTGGGGACCTCTGGGGTCCCTTTGGCCAATTGCTCATAGGGAGGCAACCCACCCCTGGTACTGGGATTTTCATTTAACAACCTTATGGCTTCTGGAAGGGCCTCCCCCACCCCCACCCACCCTGTAGCATTCCTTCTGGGCTTAAAGCTTTCAACTTTTCCTTTAGCAACTCATTTTTTCTTTCAATTAACCCTGCTCCTGCAAGATTGTATGGAAGGTGGAAATACTATTGAACCTGATTATCCTCAGGCCAAGCTTGCACATCTGTACCTGTGAAATGAGTGCCTCTGTTGCTGTCACTTCACCTCAGGCACCTATACATGACACTGAGTTCAGTAAGCCCCTCAATAGTAGCTTTTCCCATTGCTCTCTTGCAAGGAAAGGCCTGTGTAAGGCCTGTGGCAGTGTCCATGCAAGTGAGAGCATATTTACATATCTCATTGACTGGCAGGGGCCCTATATAATCTACTTGCCAGTCTCTCACAGGGGAAGCTGCCTTGTGCACGTGTCCCATAATGGCATCCATCCTCCGGGGCCTTAACCGGGAACACGCCTCACGGGCCTGGACAGCCTGTTGGATATCAGCATATTTTACCGGAATGCCAGCTGCTTTGGCTATTCTCCATCCTGTGTGGGCTCCTCTGTGGCCCGACTTGATATGAATCCAGGGAGCTGCTTCTAGGGCAACCTGAGAGCAGATAGCCCTCACCTTGGGGAGGGCATCAGCTTCATGATTCCCAGGGGGACTCACCAGGCAGTGAGCAGCCATATGGTAAACTACCAGGGACACTAGCTCCTCCTGTATTTTATTATATGTGTCTTTCCACATTTGTTGTCCCCATAGTGGCTGTCCCATCACCTGCCAGTTTTCTTTCTCCCACTGAGCCATCCATAAGGTTAAACCCTTGAACACAGCCTAACTGTCAGTACAAATTGTAACTGGCCAAGGCTCCCTCATTATTACTATCCATACAGCTTTCAATTCAGCTCATTGACTGCTTTCTCCTTCTCCCTTCTCTAACCATATAGTGTCAGTGTTCATCTGTACTGCCATGGCTACCCATTCTTGTATGGCATCCCTGCTAGTGTCATCAGTATACCAGGCAACAGTTGGAATTGGGGGAGCCCCTTCTAGTACTTAGGTGTTGCTGGAGGATCAGCTATAGATGGTGGAAGGAGAGGCTGTATGCCTTGAAATGACACTGGTCCAAGTACTGTTTGCATGGCATTAGTGATTGGGCTTGCTGACACCATCCCTTGTGGTTGCAAATATGCATACCATCTTTGCAGTGTTTGGTTTTGGGCCACCCCTGACAGGGGCTTGGCTAACAGGCCCTCCACCCATTCTTTTGTGGGATATGCAGCAGAGCGTGGGAAGGAGGCGGGTCTATGGCTTGTCATCACAGGGTCAGAGGAACATCTTCTGGGTCACAAGAGGGTAGGGTAGTTCTTACTTCAGCTTTTTACTCTTTTATTTTACAATATTTTGATACAAGCATAAGCAACAAGTTAGTATACCAGTTGTATAAGCAACAAGTTGGTAGACCAGTTGTATCACAGTATGTTTCACCATCAAGTTTCCAAATCAGGTAAGTATTGTTGGGGATCCTGCCCTGACACAGGAGCCAGGCAAAGGCAGGTGAGCTGTCCACCTGTTACCCACAGCCTCCCCAGGAGACAATCAGACGCGACAGGGAGCCAGTCAAGCAGGGACTTGTTCATTACAGGTGTTACGGGGCTTATGAAGGCAAAAACCACAAAGGAAAATACCCTCCCCAACCAAGTGTCCAATCATGTTAAAGGTCAACTTGAGCATGCAGTCTCCTCTCCATAGCACAGCATAGTGTTCACGAAGTGATCACCCGCTGCCAAGATGCACAGAAATGACAGGAGCCAATCAGTGATTCTTCAAAACAAGTCTGGTCACGCTCCGGCCATTTCCTCTAGGCGCCATCTTGCCTCACCCCTGGCCTCAGGCCCCCGCAAAGTATATTTATTTTTCTATACCTTCCTTTTCTCCAGACTCCATTTTTTTCTCTGATAGTAAACCACTTGCTCCTTCAACTTGATCAGTCCCTCTCCTGAGAGGACACCAGGATCTTGCAATCATGGATCCATAAGGGGATGAAATGAGGGGAATGTTGAGATCAGGCTGTGACCTGCTCCAAGTTACTCTGCATTGTAACATAAAGTGTTTTTTCCAGCCTGAAGGACTCCATTTTGAATACAAACATAGAAGCAGAGTAACTCTGCCTTGGTCATGTAAATACCACCATCTTCCAACACTACTCACAAGGCATAATAAATTATTCCTAAAAGTGAAAAGGGGGCCAATCTACAAATTTATCAAAGTAAATTGGGCCCATATGAGCAGATGGGTAGATTCACCACATCAGAAAATATATTATTTCAGAAAAACAAGCCCAAGAACTTAATGAGCACACCAGGCCAAGAAAAGGGTACAACGCTCTCACCTGGACTCCATAAAGAGGAGGATGTTGAACACTGAGATGGACAGAGCTCCCACCAATCCTTCATTTGACTGCCCAGTGCATGCATCAAGGGACCAACAGGCAGAGAACTCCTGTATCTGGAGTTTCAGCTCAACTCAGAACCCACTACTGACATGTCCTACTCAAATTGCCACCTGTCCAACCACCTGCTTGTCCATTTGCCTATTCATCGATCTGGACCTGCCATCCACTTATCCAACAATTCACCCACCTAGACCTAGTCTTACTCTTCACCTCTACAGAGTCTACAGTCTGACATCTTGTTTCTGCAGCTCCACTCAACGCTGAGGCATGGCTCAGCTCTGACCCCTGTGGTTTGACTCTGAGGTAGCAAGCACTTCTAGCAGACCCCTAGCAAGGTTCATTACCTGATTCCTAAAGAGGCTTTCTTTGCATCCCTGTCAGCTTTCTGTTTGCCTGTAGTTGAAACTCCTTGAACTCTGCTGTGACCATTCTGTACCCTATGTGTGCGTGAGTACACACACACACACACACACACACACACACACACACTTTGTGATGTTTAATGTGTGATCTGATAGTTAATATTAGTAGTTAAGTTGAGAATGAAGAACCTCTGTTTGCCTCAATCAGCTGTCAAGGGCATCAGGACCTCTTGGTAAATACTGCCAACAAAATGGATGCAGCTTTTAAGCTCATTGTTATTCAGTACGTTCTGATGTTGTGGAAAGATACATCAAGGCCATGCATGATGGGATCCTTAAAGTTTGTGGGCTGAGGAGTTTGAGTAGCTAAAAAAATTTTTTTTTACATTTACTTATTTAATGGTGTGTAGGGAGAAGGGCACACACATGCCACGGAACATGGGGAGGTCAGAAGATAACTTAGGCCATCAGGCTTGGTAGCAAGTGTCTTTATCCTCTCAGCCATCTTGCCAGCTCAAGAGCTAAATAATTTTAAGGTAGAGTTGCCAAATTAGAAAACACAGAGTACACTCCATTAAACAGCAGTTAATTCAGTTAACAACAACTAAATGTTTAGCATTAAAATAGCCCATATTTTTTGTTTTGAAATTCAAGTTTGAATCAGTATCTAGTATTTTATCTTATCTAGAAATTCTATGTGAGTTGCAAAGAAAAATGACACGTAATTACATTCTTAGATGATTCCATGGATATTCTTTATTCTCTTTGCTATTAAACTACCACTGAAGGGCTGGTGATATAAGCCAGTGACAAAGAGTTTGCCTAGTATAGGCACGTCCCTGGGTTCAATCCCCAGAACCATGAAACAACAACAATAGCTAAGTAACTAACTAAATAAATAAACAAATAAATACTGTTGAAGCCCTTTTCTAGTCAATAAAAGATAACCAAGCTTTAGATATGCCAATTTATCATGGCAATAATCCTACTTACATTTCTCAGTCACTAATAATATGATCTACTTATAAATACTAATCAGAGATTACAGTTTAGGGTTCAGTTTAGCTGCTTCGAAAGTACATATATAGATCAAATATGCTCATAAAAGGCTTCTACAAAACCATAATACACAAATTAGGAAAACAAGCCTAATTAATAAAGTCAAAGATTAGACAAATGGGTAGATAGATTGATGGGGGAAAATTAACCAAATGTGAAACTAATGAACCATGACCTCAGCATAACTGTTCTGTGTATGGTAGATGGGTAAGTACTAACAAATGTATTTGATAAGAACCTTATATACTTCCAACAATAAGTATGCTGGCTGATACATGTAGAAGTAGCAGGACTTTGGAAGCTTCTACCTGTATTCAAATCACAAAGCCCACTCTGAGCTCAGTCTCAGGTTGAGATAAAACAAGGCAGGCAACCACAAAAACAGCAGTCTGAGAGAGCACCTTGTAAAATGCACCACCTCTTGCAGTAGTCTTTCAAGAAGCACCTGCTACCATGTGTTTTATTTGTCAAAATGGACTGGCATCAGCATATTACTAGGAGATGTCACAACCCTAGACTTGCCTGAAATATCTGCTCCTTTGTAAAAAACAGGTTAAGTTTCCTATAATAACCTAATTGGCACATAATATGTCTGTGCTGAAAGTTTCAAATCCATCAATATGATTGCTGCCAAGGGATAACATGAAAAATCCTATAAAAATTTGTATGTGTTTCTGGTTGGGGTCTCAGTCTCTGGAACAGGTTTTGCCCAGTCTGGGGTACACACATAATAAAGAATAGCTTTCTCCTCATTCTGAGTATGTTTTGAGTCTAGGTCAGTCTGTGGTTCATTCCTGTAACAAGATGATAAAATAGATGATGATGATGATAGATAGATAATAGAGAGAGCTGATAGATAGATAGATGATAGATAGATAGATAAATATATGATTTAGGTAGGTAGGTAGATAGATGATAGATAATGAATTTAGGTACTGCAGTTAAATAACATCAAATTTATTATTCATTAACAGCAATTGATTGGCAAGTTGATTCATACTGAAGGGTAGTAATTTGGAATTTAGTCACCAGAAGCTCCAGAAAGCCTCAGATAAAAATAATCCCCTCAAATGTGTGGGGACCTAAAGGCCCCACCTTGCATAGGTCCCAGAGGAAGTTACTGGGGGCGCAGCCTGGCTTGCTTTGAAAATCCGAAGAATACTTCTGCACTGCTGAGGAGTGCATGATCAGTGCGTGACCATCCTTAAGATACGCCCTCAGGGGGGATGGGGGAGTTCCAGGTGCCTTTATAAGCTCTGTAATACCTGTAATAAATGAGACCTGCTTGACTAGAAAAAAAAAATAATCCCCTCAAAAATGCATTGTGAAGTACAGAAAAATATCAAAACACCTTGCAGGCATAGATAATGTTTGGAAGCATCTCTTTGGGTTTCAGAGGCAGCTTTCTGCCCCTAGGAACACAATTTCAACTCAGAATCCTCTTGCTGAGCATGTTGTGTAACAATTCCCTCCCAGATAAAACCTTTTGTCTTGAGGGAATCTTGTTAAGATAGGATATTCTAAAGGGAGGTAAACCATAAACAACTGAAAGACTTTGGGAGTCCCTGAAACTGACCAGATACACTAGGCTCCTCCCTTCCCAAGCATAGAGAAGTAGAAAGGACTGCTGACAGACACTCCTGGACATGCTGAGATGCCTAGAAGATGCTGGAATCAACTGAGTCACCCAGAAGAGACACTATCCTATCTGTCAAGCTGCATACAAATTGTGCAGTACATTCCAGGTATCCAGCTTTCAAAACACATCACCCATTGTGGGTGGGCTTTGGTGATGTACCTGTCTTTCAGTCATTTCTGCTCTTGAAAGAAACCCCTCACCCATATTCCTGCAAGTAACCCCAATAAAACTCAGTTTTACCAAGCTGAACTTTGGTGATATCCTTACTTTGGTCTGTCACTGGTTCCCTATCTGGAGTGAGTAGATGTTTGTTCACATCTCCCTGACAACAATGTCACATGACAAAGCATTATGGAGTGACTTCAAAATACCTTTAGGAATTTGGGGTACATGGTCCAGAGTGATTCAGATACTATTTCTAACCCCAATTGCCTTATATCTTTTTAGTTAGCCATTTGTTAACCGTCTATTATGTATCTAGCATTGCGCCGTCTGCCTTTTCAGAGTCCTTTTCTCTTCAGACAAGTCAGTTATGTTATCTTACAACTGCAACAGGCAACTCTGCATAGAAGCAAGCTCTCAAAGACCCTCATTTGACTTGCCATGTTTCTCTTACTACTTTCACTATACCCCTTTGCCCAAATGATTACTCTGGTGTTACTCAGCCTTTCCATTATTATAACAAAACACTTGAGATTAGATAATTAACTAGTGAAGCTCAGATTTTTGAAGCTTCTAATGCAGAATCTGGTAGGTCAGGCTTTGGGCCTTCATTGGACTTGGATAGTAATGGTGAAGTGTGCCCAGAGCAAACTTCTTCTTAGGAAGCAAGACAGATAGAAAGGAACTGGGACCCACAATGACCTAAGGACTTCCTGCCAAATACTGTTGTGCCCAGAGAACAGATCCCCAAGAATTACCATGGAGTCCAGAGAGCATGCAAGAACAGAGTCTTTATTCGGGCTTAAACTTGGACTCTCAGATCAAACTAATGTGGTAGGTTCGTCTGAGAGCCCCGATTGCAGGGGGAGGAAGCTTTTCATAGGTTTCAGACAAAGGGAGGAGGGGAATGACAGAGTTATATTTTGATTGGTCCAAACAGCCCACGCGCGCGCAAGCCAACATACTTTTGAATTGATTGGTTACAGTCTTGGAGGCCTCTCATTGGTGGGTGCTGCCCTCAGGGCTGTGGAATGTGCTGACTATTTTCTTCAAGGCTAGAGGACCCTGTTTATTCCTTATAAGGTCTCAAACCTGCCCAGGCCCCCTGGACATGGCCAGGCTTGCCTAGTCTATGACCATGAGACATCACAAAAATAGAGGAATCAGTAGTCAAAATGGCGACGGTGCAGTTTGTCCCTCAGGTTCCCTCAAGCCAAGTGATTTACAGAAGCGAAAAGAGTAGTTAGTCCTAAATAAGGGCAGGGGTCTAGGGAGTCCAGGGGAGGGGGCCAAGGAGGAGGGTTCCACAATACCATGTACCAAACTCCCAAAGGTTCTACCAACTCCTATTAGCACCACTGTGGGGATCAAATCTTTAACACATAGACATTAAAGGACATCATTCAGTATCCAAACTATAGCAATGTCTCTTTAAAGCACTGCCCCAGTCTATTGCCACAGAACTAGCAGCACCCCAAAGGAATCTGGTTTGGAGAGGCACTCAGGAGTGTGTCCCACAGTGCCCAGCCCCCCCTGTTGTTCAAGAGTGTCATATTGCCCTCAAAACAGAGGTTCGAGTGAGACTGTAGGAATGATGTTCTGAGTTTCTTGTCTAATAGTCAAAGCACTTCATTTTATTAAAATTTTTTTTTCATTACCAAAGAATATTTTATTTTAACTTTGCATTACATGACCTGAGGGATATTTTTATTTGACACATTCTTTTGAAGACCACACTGTTTACACATGGGCTTAATGCTTTGCTTGTGTTATTTTTATTTTCTTTTTAATTTATTTTCTGGACTCTGAACTGCATGTGTTGAATGTCCTTCAGGCATTTTATTAAAATTTTAACCAAACTAGGTGGTGGCACACACATGTAATCCCAGTACTTGAGAGGCTGAGGATAGAAGATCTTAAGTTTGAGGCCAGCCTGGGGCTACATGGGGAGATTTTGTGGGTAGGTATGTATGATGGATGAATAGATGGACAGACGGATGGACTTACAGATGTATGGAAGGATGAACAGACAGTAGATAGATAGTTAAATGAGAGTGTGATGATTCATGCCTGTAATCTCAGCATTTAGGGGGTTAAAGCAGAAGGATTGATGCTTTAGTTCAAGACCAGCCTGAGCTACATAGTGAGTTCAATGTCTGACTAGGTTACAGAGTGATATCCTTTCTCAAAACAAATGAAAAGAATAAATAAGAAAATAAACACGTAAATAAATGAAAATAAAAGATGGATACAAATATGGATACAAATATATAACCAAACTATTTTCCCAATATAGAGAAGAAATCTAGAATCAATTGCACATAAAATGAGAGGCAGGGCATGTCACCCAGTGACAGAGCACTTTCCTAGCATGTGCAAGGCCCTGGGTTTGATCCTCACCTTCCCCCCTAATACCAACCTGTTCATAAAGCAGAATCAATTTCCTTGCTTCCACAGGCTGCTGTAAATAGCAGGGGCTATTCTGCACAAAGAAACTGCATGAAACCCACCAAAACCCTACTCCATGACCATAATGTGGCCCCCAGGTGATCAGATTTCCTGAAACTGCCACTTCCAAGATCTCAAAGAGGCTGGGGGGTGGGGGGCAGCAGCAGTCAGTCTTCCTTTGGGTTTCGTGTGTGTGTGTGTGTGTGTGTGTGTGTGTGTGTGTGTGTGTGAATATACAATACATGGGAGGCAATAAGCCCAGAGATTAGGAATTTAGGGGGTCAGAACTGTTATGGTCATGCCACTGATAAATCTGTCTCTCCTTCATGCAGATTTCTGCTCAGCATCACCTCTGGAGTCCCATGTGACTCTCTTATGACCTGTTCTCTGTCCAGGTCACTCTCTGGTTTCATTATCTTCACAACACTTACCATTATCTTAAAAAGCATGTCTTCCAATTTTTTATTTTATTTTTAATTTTTTTGTAGCATTGCAGATCAAACCCAAGGTCTTATGCATGTGAGGCAAGTAGTCTACCTTGAAACTCTATCTCCAGCCAAGCATTTCTTTTTAAAATCTAGAGGTCAGTATTCTTACCTGTTCAACAGAATGCAAACAGGGATCTATCACTCTGTATTAGACCTTATAATGGTGGCTGGCGCCAGTGGAAAGGGCCAACAAATGCTTCTGAATGAATGAATACACCCTGGGTGAAGTCAAGAATATGAGGTTTAACGTGAGTGTGGGTAGACACAGGGCAGTAGAGAAAGAGGCTGTTTCTTTATTTAATCTTCTTTCCCATGTCGAAGTTCCACTGCAACAACTGAATCGAAAAGAGTTAACTTCGGCTTTCATGCTTCCTGGTATTTAAAGGGTTCTTCCTGGATAATTTTGACAAATGGGATTTGTTTGCTGTAGGCTCTGGCCTTAGAAGCTCACCACCTGGCATGTAGTTTTTAACTTTCATGTGCTTGGCCTACAGAGGGTGCTAACTCACTGCAAAAAAACAAAAAAACTGAAATAAGTGAGGAAACTGTCCCCTGGGCCTGGGAGGAATGTAGAGGCAAGCAGAGAGATGGCTTCGTAACAGCTAAAAAAAGTTTACACGTCATGCTTTGCTTCAAAACCAAAGTTAATGAAAAAAATTAAAACTAAATTAAAGGAATCTGAAAATGCAAGAGACACACAGAGATCACCCCTGAAGAGAAGAAATGGCGTTGGGTTTTTCAAATGCAAGGAAAAGCCAGTAATAGACGTTTCCAGAAGGAGGGGAGACCAAATATGCTGCGAATTTGAAGGCTGAGGCTAGAGGAGTTGCAAGTTCTGAAAGGAGGGGAAGCTGAGAGCCTCTGCAAAACACATTCCACCCTTACTTCATGCTGGGCCCTCCTCGGGAACTTCAGGACCAAGTGTGAGATGCCTGTGGACTCTGTAAATGGGAGGTATTGACTCAGCCAGGCATTTCATTCCTGAAACCAGCTCTTGGCTACAGTGCTCAGCACACTGTGGAGTGAGGACAAAGGGAGAGGATTGGTTGAGTTTTTAAATGTGCGGTTTTTACACCACAGGGACAAAGGAACCTGAGATCAAGAACAGGCTGATTTTAGAATATCTGGATCTGCAGAAAAAACTCCTGGAGAGGAAAAGAAACAAGAGAGTTCTCAGGAAAGCACCCCAGAGTACAACAGATGAGTCTGATCCAGGATTCAGGTGCCCCAGCCACCACAGTGCAGAGTGACATTCATTCTTTTCAAATGTCCCTGAGAACTGTGGCACATCTTATCATTGTGTAGTTACTCTCATTCAATAACTGCCTTATCAGTTCAAAGTGACAGCCATTTTGTTGTCATGTTTGGTGGCTAAATTTTAAACAAAAATCAATAAAGGTGTCAGTGAAATGAAATGGCTCAGCAGGTGAAGGGGCTTGCTGCCAAGCCCGGCAACCTGAGTTGAATCCTTGGAACTCATGTAGCAGAAGGAGAGGAGGAGCTCTGACAAGTTACACACACACACACACACACACACACACACACACTCCCACACAGAATAAATAAATAAATGTTTAAAAAATCAATAATGGGCAAGGAATGAGTTTGTGCAAACTGTCAGTTGCCTTTCTCAATTTAACTGTAAAATCAATAAGATCAGTTTTTTTGGAAAAGAATAGGGAAAACATCTATTTTTCTAATAAACCACCTTGATTAAATGGTTCATTTGAAGATATAGTAATAGTGTAAGATTCTATTCCTAGAAAATATTTATCTTTGGGGGCTGGAGAGATGGTTCAGTGAATAGAAGTATTTGCTGCACAAGCATTAGGCCCTGATTTCCAATTCCAGCACTCACAAAAAGCCAGGAGGGTCTGCACCCACCTATATCTCCAGTACTGTGGGAGGCAGAGATGGAAGGAGCTCTGGAGCTTGCTGGCTATCCGGCTAGCTCCAGATCAGTGACAGACCCTGTTTCAAAGGAATAGAACAGTAAGACAGTGATGAGTAGGTATCCAATGTCCTCCTCTGGTGTCCACTGGAGGGCGCACTCACACAAACACACTAAACAGGGCTCGCTCTCTCTCTCTCTCTCTCTCTCTCTCTCTCTCTCTGACATATACAGAGTTTATCTTTCAAACATAATTTCAAGATTCTTCTCAAGATTTTTCTGCTTCTTTGCCCTTAAGGGCTTGCCAGTTTAGATGTTTACCTATAATTAAACCATTATCTATATATTCAGTACATTCAAAACAGAAAACCTATTAAAGTGATTTAAAGTCAATGTAAGCCCACAAGCCTAAATACCAACAAGAGGGAAAAGTGTCACTTACCCAGGTCTTACTGGGGGCCACTTTGCACTTGGCATTCAGAAAAGTATGACATTTGCTTTGGCCTGCTGAGTACCTGGAACTGTAAGCCACTGGAAGGCCTCAAAGGGAGCCTTAGTTTGCTTTCCACCTCCTCCTTCCCCTTTTCCTTTTTCTCACCAAGGCAGGCCACAAACTAAAAGTTCTTCCTCCCCAGGCAGGCCATAAGAACTAGAACTTTCTCCCCCAAAGCCAGTCATAAAACAGAAATACAATTCTAATCCTCCTCCTTTCTGCACAGGAACTACAGGAAGTCTATGACCTGCCTTGTCTAGAGTGGGTCCTGAAGGGATCCTGCCTCACACCCAAGAGAAAGGACTGTCACCCAGACCAAGAAACAGAATAGACAGACCTTCCTAGGCTTCCCCCATGTCAGTCCATTACTATTAGGTCAGGCAGTTTTGTCTGGTCACAGTTCTATGCAGCTGTCCACTCTTCACTGGACCTGTGTGTGTGTGTGTGTGTGTGTGTGTGTGTGTGTGTATTGATCTAGGCAGAGAAACAGACACTTTTCTCGGGATCTTCAGTCTTCATTTCTGTAGGCTCCTCTTAGATTGCACTGTCATGCTTTCCTTCTGTTACAGGTTTTCCTGCCACCATCCCTCATGATGGTGGGGACAGCTATGCTACCTTCCTGCCTCTGCCACTCGCAATAGCTGCCTCTGCCACCGTGCACTGTCCAACATGGACCAGGGTCGACATGAGGCTTCAGATGAGATGGGCATTGCAAATAAGCAAACCAGGCAAAGTATGAGGACTGTTACCTTATGGGGGATGAAGTCATGTTTCTGGGCCCTCCTTGGCCAAGAGAAGCCAGAAGGCTTAAGAGTTGTCTCCTAGGGATTTGAAAAATGGCGATGACTAACTAGGGGAAATATTTTCAACACTGTGTAGGCCGAAGTTCCAAGAGCTGCCACTTGGCACTGTGTGGAAGTGGGTTAAAAACAAGGCTCTGGAAAGTGACAGCGTCTCTGCATGACTAGTGGGTAACAGACAGGTACATGCTTCCCAGAACCCAGTATTTCCTGTTTTCACTGTTCTTATGGACTGATACCTGTTGCTGAGGAATTATGGCTATGGATCATTTTATATAGTAAAATGTATTTTTTGAAAAAAAATCATAATATATTGATTTAATTTAGTATGAAGTAGGCACAAAAGCTCTACTTTCTGAAGGAAGTGAGACTCAGGGCTAGGGTTCCTCCAAGGGATCCTGTCCATGGCCTGTAGAAATCATCAAATACTGACACCAGACTAGTCAAAATGGAGGTCACAAGGGGTAGGAAGGGGGTCCTGCAGCACAGTGGAAGTGCTACCAGCTGAGTTGGTGAGCACCTCGAAAGTAAAGCAAACAGCATTCTTGGCCTGGTGTGTTGTCTCATATCTGTAATCCCAGCACTTAGAAACCTGGGGCAGGAGGATAACCATGAGTTCCAGGCCAACCTGAGTAGAGAGTGAGACTTTATCTCAACAAAACACAACATCCAAAAGTCTCTCAAACAACAACAAACAAACAAAAGAGCTGACAAGATGGCCCAGTGGGTAAACTGCTTGCTGTGCAAACATGAGGAGCTGAGTTTGGATCCCTAGAACCCATGGAAAAGTTGGGGGTGGGGCACATCTGTAACCTCAATAGTAGGGGTTGGAGACACACAGATCCTGGGGCCTTTCTGGCCAGTTAGTCTAGCCAAAACAGCAAGCTCGAGATTCAGTGAGAAATCCTGTCTCAAAAAATAAGGTGGAGAATGGTAAAGGAAGACAACCAGTGTTTGACCTCTGGTTTCGCCTCAGTATACACGCACACATGAACACACGTGCATACACTACACATGCAAGGAAGGAAGGAATAACGGAAGGAACGGAGAGAGGGAGGGAGGAAGGGGAAGGGAGAGAAGAGAATTCTCTGAAAAGAGAGGAATAAACAAGAAATGGGTGTAGAGAAGTGGAACAAGAGGGTAACATAATGGGAGGGAAGATCAGAGACTGTTTTTGCTGAAGGTTGGTCTGTTTTCAGGGAGGGTCCTTAAACAGAGGCGGCATGCTAGCTCAGGGTGGGACCAAGCTGAAGGCCTGGAGGAAGCAAGGAAGCTAACTAAAGTGCCTGACAGGTATTTGTTCCAGCTGGTCAGTGAAAGCAAGCAGTTTAGAAAATCATTCACAGGACCAAGAAAAATATTTGGCAGGTCTGGGTCTGGTCTTATCATCAGTAAACAGGGAAACATTAAGTTATGTGGGGAAAGGTAATTTCTTGCAGTAAGCCATTTTCCAGAATACTGAAGAGTTGAAGGACTTTCTTAACCTGCAGGGAAACCACATGATCAGAACAGAAACCCGAGATGTTAAGACTTAGGCCAGTGGAAAGAGGGAAAGAAAAGCTGGGAAGGCACGGTTTCCTGTGGAGAAGGCCTGGGCTGCTTCCTGTACGCAGAGGCAAGGCTGGTTTACTGGGAGTGCTGTGAACGCACTCAGATCAAGGAAGCAGGTGTGGGACTGGAAGGTCATAGGGTGGCCATCTCTGGTCTCAAAAGACCCTGGAAATGACTGGGACCATGCCAGGATCAGAGAGCCAGGAGGAAATGTGGGACAAAAGATCCCTCAGGTTTCAGTCACCTGCATGACCATTTCAAGCCATCAAAAAACTATAAAAAGTTTCAGGAACCAGCAGCTGTGAGCTAGTGAGAAATAATATTTTTTCTCTTTTAAAAAAATATTTTATTTATTTTATGTGTATGCGTGTATTGCCTACGTGTAGGTAAGTGCACCCATGTCATGCAATGCCCACAGAGGACAGAGGAGGTTGTGGAATCCCCTAGAACTGGAGTTACAGACAGTTGTTAGCTGCCATGTGGGTGCTGGGATTCAAACCCAGGTCTTCTGCAAGAACAACCAGTGTTCTTAACCACTGAGCCACTCTCCAGCCCCAATATTTTTTCTTTTAACTATTGAATATTTTACATTCTCATTTCAACTGGACCTGTGAGGCAATAGGGATTACATTTGTGGTGACAGTCTTTGTGTGCATGCTGGACACTAAGAAATGTTCTGAACATTATCTCATCATATCCTCCTTTAGCAAAATTTGATTTTATTCCTGTCATGTCAACTCAGAATTCATTGTCCCTCTTTTGCATTCTAAACCATCAAAGGCTGTCTTTGAAGTGGACATGAAAAGTGTCACTCCAAACATCTGACAAATAAATCACTGAAAGTTAAAAATAATGAGCACAACAAAAATGTTCTCCACTGGCCTGAGCACCCAGAAGATCTTCCTATGGGATCACTCTCTAGTATAAGTCAGAATAATTCTAGCTGTATACCTAGCAACAAAGAACATTCTATTCAAAACCAAATGTACTAAGCCAGGTGCCTTTACTCCCAGTACTCCGGAGACAGAGGCAGGCCAGCCTGGTCTCATAATGAGTTCTAGGCTACCTGGGATTACAAGAAGACCCTGTCTAAAACAAAACAAGACAAAACTACCCCCAAACTGAATGTACTCTCAACCTTGGTCATTTTTTTTTTAATGCCCAGGATAGCAGAGACTCATGAAATAGATTATGAAAAGGTATGCTGGTTTCAACTTTTAATTTATTTATTATTTGTGTGTGCGATGTGCATGATGTGTGTTCACATGTGCATGCTTCACAGCAAGTGTGTGGAGGTCAGAGGACAACTTTTATGAACTGGTTCTCCTTTTCCACTATGGGTTCTGAGAATCAAATTCAGGTCAACAGGCTTGCATGGCGAATGCTTTCACCTGTTGAGTCATCCCACCAACCCATGTGTGGTTTTAATTTTAACTTATTACAATTTAAAAACTTTTATTACTTTTTAATTTATAAAAATATTTCAATTTTTTTTATGTGCAAGAATGTATCACCTGCATAAATGTAAGTGCCCCCATGTCCTACAGTGCCTGTGGAGGTCAGAAGAGAGTGTCAAATCCCCTGGAACTGGAGTCACAGATAGCTATTAGCCATCATGTGGGTGCTGGGAACTGAACCCCAGTCTTCTGCAAGAGCAGCCAGTGCTCCTAACTGCTGAATCATCTCTCTGGCCCCTATTTTTACTACTTTTTAAAGAGGTGATCAGATCCCTGGAGCTAGAGTTGCAGGCAGTTGTAAGCCACTCAACATGGGTGCCAGGAACTGAACTTTGATCTTCATGGTTGAGAAGCAATTACTCTTAACTACTAAGCCATCTCTCTAGTTCCCATGGTTTTAATTTTACAATAAGTAAATGAATAAGCCTAATTCAAAATAAGGATGAGATTTGTATGTTGCTGGGGTTTCTATTTGTAGTCAATAGTGATTTCTAGCAATGCTTTTGGTATGGATCCAGGGTGGGGAGACTCTTCAGAGATGAACTAAAATAGTCACATATTCTGAATTTAATTAAAAATATAGCCCATTATATTATAAATGGTAGGATGTCCCATTTGATTGTTTCAATTACTTCACATCTTTGAAACACCAAATGGATATGATTAAAGCATAATTTTATTTGTTAAAATCTAATTGAAAGAAAGTTTTGGGCACTTATTATTTGTCCAAAATATAAAGATAAGCGATTTTCTCTCTGTGTGTATTTTTTTTTTGCCTTATTTAAAATATATACAAGTGTTTAATACTTAAAAATCCAAGGTGAGGATTTGATGTAAAATCACTACATCACTATTATTTTCTCCCTTTTACCCAACATGACAAACATGAAATTTGAACCGCTCTGCCGCGGTATTTGTCTGCTTCTATGAAAACACCGGGGCTGCTAAATGAAAATAGTATGACTTTTTCTTTACCTAAACTTTTTTTGTGTGGGTGTTGAGACAGATTTTCATGTAACCCAGGCTGGCCTAGAATGCCTCATGTAGCCAGGATGACCTTGAACTTCTGATCCTCCTGCTACAACCTCCCTAGTGCTAGGATCACAGGCCTGTGGCACCATACCCAGTTTATGCTGCACTGGACTTTGTGCATACTAAGCAAGCACTGTACTAACTGAGCTGTTCATATCCAGCCCTCTCTTTAGCTAGTGCTTAACACCCAAAGATATTTTGTCATCGTGTACTTCCTAATAAAGGAGAGGATGAAAATTCATCATTAATACTCCCAATAGACGCCATGGTGCTATCAATTAAAACTTTGAAAAAATGAATTACATAAGACCGAATAAGTGAATGAATATAGTCACAGCATAGGATGTTTCCAATAATTAGATATCTAGTGTCTGAAGCAATTTCCAGTTCTAGCAACACCCGAGTGTTGTCCACAGTCTTTGTCCAGTCTTCCAGAAACACTGTATGATAACTCTCCTTTAGAAGTCTGTGCCACAGTAATCTGCAGAAGATTATGAATGTCTCGTACCACTTCTCCAAGTGACCAAGGGTCTTATGTAGCCTGTGTAACTCAATTCTTCCTTCCTTAGAACCACAAAAGCCCTGGCAAGCCGCTATTCTGTTCAGCTCTGCTATTCACCTCCAACACTGGAACTGTCTGGAAAGCCAACAGCAAGGCGATGCTTACAGCCTTTTTTCTGTTCTAACCCTCCCTCAGGAGTTTTAACTCACTGCTCATTAGGTCCCCTACTCAGACAATGTGTCATGATTTATTTATCTTTGTTGTCAACTTGATTGGATTGGAATCACCTAGGAGGTGTACCTCAGAGAGATTTAACTGAGGATGGAAGACCACATTCAGGGGTCTTCCCGGAATTAAAAAGTAAAAAGGAGAAAGCTAGCTGAGCTTTCTGCTTTCTGCTTCCTGATCCACCCAGATGTGGGCAAGTTCCTACAGCCATAGCGTCTCCTCCTGCCATGGCTTCCTCACCAAGATGGACTATATTCCCTGAACTGGAGCCAGAATAAACTTTTCCTCCCTTAAGTTATCTGCTGTCAAGTCTTTGGTCTCAGTGATGAGAAAGGTAACAAATATACTCTGGCTTAGGAAGTCTTTATACCTTTGAAAAACACACGTTTTTTCTTTTTTTCACTTTTCTATAAGAAGAATTCTTGCAATGAATTCTTGCAAGGTTAAGAAACAATGTGTAGGGGCTGGAGAGATGGCTTAGTGGTTAAGGTCACTGCCTGTTCTTGCAGAAGACCCAGGTTCGAATCCCAGCACCCACATGACAACTAACAACTGTCCATAACTCCATTTCCAGGGGATCCGACGGCCTCTTCTGTCCTCCATGGGCATTGCATGACATGGGTGCACTCACCTACGTGCAGGCAACACATGTATACACATAAAATAAAAATAATAAATAAAATATTTTTTTAAAAAAGAAACTGTGTAAAGCAGGCATGCATACTGGGACTGAGAAGGAATACTGTCATTATCAGCCAACAGAGAAGAATCTACGCATGCTCAATTTTTTTGCATCAAGAGAACATGGGACCTTGGCCAGACACATTGCGCATCAGCACTTGGACATCTTTTGGAGTGTCAGTTCAGTTCACTTCATGCATAATAGAACCACATTAGGGCCTCACCCATTAGAATTTTGAGCTGTAGAAAAAGGATCATCTAAGAGAAATAAACCAAATGACTGTGCCTTGGTCTTCTTCCCCACACGAACACAGAGATGGTGACTGAAGTTAAGAGAATCATCTCCAGACACAAGGAGCACAGGCCTCTAGAGCCTGACCATGCCAGACCCTGGAAGTAGTTGCATGTGAGGAATGACTGAGGGTGTTCACCTCTAAGACTGAGTTTCAAAGTGAGCTCAGTTATCAAACCAAAAGCAACTGTGGAAGAAAGGCAACCACAAAGTCCATTCTTTTATTCTAAGCAATTATCAAAGTTACTAATGAGAGTAATTTATCTCTCAAAGAGTTCTGTCATTTTGCTATGTTCTGATTAAAGTACTAGAGAATGAGAATGAATTGTTTTATATTACATTTTATTTACTTGCGGGCACACTTGTGTCAAGGCGTGTGTATGGAGGACAACTTCTGAGAGCTGGTTCTCACCTTTCACCATGTGTGTCCTCAAACTCAGGATTGCAACAAGCACATTTATTTACTGAGTCTTATTGCTGACCAAAAAAAAGCTTTTTGAGAAAATTCAGTTGCATTTTTTGCTCTCATAACTTAAATAGTTATATACTTTATGCACATTTTCTAAAAAGAGAGAGCATTGAAAGGGGATGAGGACAGCATGCAGTTAGTTTATTTCAGCAACCTAAGGAATGCTCACAGTCAGGCATTAATTATATCAATCTAATTTACTACATTAATGAGCTGAAGAGCAAAACTCCCATGATTTTCTCTGATACATGAAGAAAATCATACTTGCACCAACTGTAAACATTTTTATTGAATTTTTTTATGTATTTAACTTTTTAAAAGCTGAGGCCAGTGGTACATATCTGCTATTCTAGTTACTTAAGAGGTTGAGGCAGGGGGATCTCCAGGCCTAGGCCAGCCTGGACAAATGTTAAACCTTGTCTCAAGGCACTTGAAAAAGGGTTAGGGACACAGCTCATTGGTAGAGTATTTGTCTGGCATGTACAAGGTCCTTGCAGATTGAATTCCCAATACTGGGAAAAAGAAAAAGGGGAACAGAGGGAAGAATGTAAAGTAAGGTAAGATAAGGTAGGGTGGGGGGGAAGGGAGGGGAGAGGAGGGGAGGGGAGGGGAGGGGAGAGGAGTAGTTCAAGTTCTTAACTGTTGAGCCCCCCCATCTTTGATTTAAATATAATTCCCACCAATCCCCAGAAACTTAGAAATGAAAAATATTTGCTGAATTTAATAAAACAGAAAGTAAACTTTAGGAAAAAAGAGCAAAGTAGGGGGAAGAAAATTCTGTCAAAAGACAAAAGTATAAAAAAATTAGCTTAAAGTGACTTTCATTTTTAGTTCTAAGAATCAAGAAACACCACATTCTACAAAATAAACTGTGTCACATATTAAGGCATGCTAGAATTTATGGGAGCCATTGTTTGAAAGGAGCGGGTCCATCCAAGTTCAACCTACAAAAGCAAAATAGAGCCACCCCTACTGAAATCCAGTACCACTAAGCCAGAGCTGAGCATTTTATCTGACCTGTTGAGAAAGGAGAGGGAGAGACAACAGCCAAGTCCACAAAGGAGTCAGTTTTTAACAGTCTGCATGACAAGGAAGTCTCTGCTTTGACCTCTAAGTATAACTTACGTTTGGCTCTGTTTTTGCCTCCTCCAGCCTCTCTCCTTCAGTTGGCCTGATCTCCTCCTTCAGTGCACCAGAACACAGTTTATTTTGTAGAAAGTGGTGTTTCTTGATTCTTAGAACTACAAATAAAAGTCACTTTAAGCTAATTTTTTTAAACTTTGTCTTTTGACTGACATATAATGAATCTGAAGTGCAGGCGTGGGAGGGCACTACCCATTTGCTTTGGCAGCTGATGACAGCACAGAAACGGGAAACAATGGGCAGAATAGGGACCCAGAAGCAGGTCCTATGATCCCCATCTATGAAAGAGTTGGCATCAAAGCCTGGTGGCACAGGCCTTTCATCCCAGCTGAGGCTGAGGGAGGATGATCCAAATTCAAGGCTTATTTGGACTATAGAGTGAATTTAAGGCCAGTAAGGAAACAGTGAGATCTTGTTTCACAATAAAAAGGGAGCTGGGAGGTCTAGCTCAGTGGTCCTGGGCTTGTCTTGTTTGTAGTAACTATGAAGCCAGAGGGTCAATCCCCAGTAACACACACACAGAGACTAACAGAAGAAGGGAGGGAGGAAGGAAGGGTGAGTACAGAGACAGAGAGAGAGGAGAGAGAATAATAACCTACAGTGGTCTGTGTATCATGGGGAACTGATGCTGGGTTTCTTACCCAGAGGCAGGAAGCAGAGAACCACAAACCCTTTCATCTTTTCCAGCAGGATGGCTTCCCCATAAAGCACCCAAAGCCCATGGCTTTCATCCTTCAGTTACCTTCTTGTCATTCGTGGGAATTCCTCCGAGGTATATGGTTCCAGTATAGGGTATTGTGGATTGTCAAGACTATTTTTTTCTTCATAACTATTTTATTGTAAAGTTGGAAAAAGCTACACAAGGAGTTGATAATGCAGGCTTAACTGTATTCAAGTTTTTATTATTTTTATTAAACATAACATAGTTTTCCCAAACTTTGTGCTGTCTGCAGATTTGGTTATCATATCTTTCTTTACTCAAGTTCACAGTAAAAATATTTGAATAAGTCAGGATCATGGAGAAAGCTCTCACACAAATAATTAATAAATATTCCACTAAGCTGATACAGCCTCATCGACAACCTCTGGTGTTGGGGAAGACACTTCCAGATGTTCTTCATATCCCTCCTGTAGCTGAGCTCACCTACCCTCTGAGTATGGGTTTGACCTTCCTATGTATACAGGAACTATACTAGGAATCTGAAGGTCTTCAGACAAATCTCTAGAGCTCAGCCTTGGGTTGTGATTCCTCCAAGACATCACTGGCCCTCACGCAATGGCTAACAACTGAGTTCTTGCCATGTAGCCCTTCCTTAAATGATTCTGTTCATGAACTGTTTTTCTTTTTAACTCCTGTTATCTTGTAACTGGACAGCATTAAAATCCATTCAAGGGGTAGAGAACCTGCTCAGCAGGTTAAGAACACTGACTGCTCTTGCAGAGGACCCAGGTTCAGTTCCCAACACCCACATGGAGGCTAACAACCATCTGTAACTCCAGTTCAAGGGGATCCTATGCCTTGTTCTGGCCTCCTCAGGCACTGCATGACACATGCAGGCAAAACATATGCATAAAATAAAAGTAAATAAATTTTAAAAAAGTCATTCAAGTCTGAAGCTTTTTCATTTATTTAGCATATAACCCCATGCAGGGACTATTCCCCACCTAGATTACAATATGAACATTAGACGTTTGTAACTCTATGATTTTTCTGTTTTTCTATACTTGGCTTGCCCTGGCTCTGGTTATCTGAGTCCAGTTGCACTCTCCGTTTTTTGGTAGGCCTCATCATTTTTATTGGACTCTGCCAATCTCCTTCATTCTATTTGCTGTGTGATCTACTGCCTATGGGTTATCTGTCATTGCATCTTTTTATAAATAAACTGTATGCATTTATGTAGTACAAATTGTCATAATTTATGAATATGATGTGCAATAATTAAGCTAATTGTCATATTATCACCTCAAATACTTATTTTTTATCATAGTGAAAACATTTGAAATTTACTCTGGTAACATTTTCTTTTTTGGGCAGGATCTCATGGTGGCCTCAAATGTGCTGTATAGCTGAGGCTGGCTTTGAACTCCTGATCATCCTGCTCTTACCATTTAAACGCTGGTGTATTAGTCATGATTCTGTAAAAGAACCAATAGAATGAATGTATACAGAGGGGATTTATTAGATTGGCCTACACCATACGGGCTGGGTAGTCCAGCAATGGCCTGCATGCTGGAGAGGCTGAGAACTGGTAGCTGCTTGTCCATGAAGCTGAATGCTAAAAACTTGGAAGATTCCCAGGAGCCCCTGGTCTTCAGTCCACACTGGAAGAGGCTGAAGAAGCTGGATTCTGGTGTCAGTCATAGACAGCAGCAGCAGCAATGTAGCAAAGGTGAGCAAGCAAAAGCAGCAGCTTTTCCCTCAGACCCCTTCATACCTTGGCTACCACTAGGAGGTGTTCCCGATCCTCAGAGAGGGTCTTCCCTATTCAGCTTATCCTTCCAGGAAATAATCTCGCAAACCCATCCACAAGTTTGTCTCTTAGTTGCTTCTCAATCCAATCAGGTTGACAACCAAGATTACCACCACAACAGGCATGCCAGCTTCCTCCAGGCAGTTTTTAAATGTAAAATATGCCATGCAATAGACATTTAAAGACAAGAACAAGAGTCATTTGGCATGCCTGGCTTTGATCATTATCTCCCTCTTCCCCTCAGATCTTGTAATCATCACCTCTATGAGGTGTCTATGAGATTGATTGTTTTAGGTTCTGCATGTATATGAGAACGTACAGTATGTTTTCGTGTGCCTAGCATATTTCCATATATATTCTCCAGTTTCATCCATGTTGTTACACATGACAGAATTTCTGGGTGCTAGAGAAATGGTTCAGTGGTTAAGAGTATGTACTGCTCTTGCAGAGGACCTGAGTTCACTTCTCAGCCCTTCCTTGGGCAGCTCACAATCACCCATAACTCCAGCTCCAGGAGGATCCCATGCCTCGTCTGGCCAGCATGGGTACTGCACTCACATTACATTTCTCTCTCTCTCTCTCTCTCTCTCTCTCTCTCTCTCTCTCTCTCTCTCTCTCTCTCT
>NW_008331484.1:852554-864115 GCF_000622305.1 Nannospalax galili | reverse complement strand
TCTCTCTCTCTCTCTCTCTCTCTCTCTCTTTCTCTCTCTCTCTCATGCATATAATTAAAATAATAAAAATAAATCCTAAATAAAATGATATAATTCCTTAAAAATTTTTTTTTTACTGTGTATGAGTATTTTGCCTGCATGTGTATGTGTACCCATGAGTGCAATGCCCATGAACGCTGGAAGAGGGCATCAGATAATGGAATCAGAAATGGAATTACAGATGGTTGTTAGCTATCATGTATGTTCTGGGAACCAAACCTAGGTCCTCTGAAAGAGCAGTCAGTGCTCTTAACCACTGAACCATTTTTCCAGCCCCCAGAATTTCTTTTTTAATGTCACAGAACCTTTAAAATACCATGGCCTATCAACTAGCGCTGTCTTCCCCCAGTGGCTTGTCTCTCTTTATCACTACATTGTCTCCTAAATATTTTTTCATCTTGTTGACCAAAACAGTATAAGAAATTTTATCAGATGTCTGTTGAAGTCCAACATTTGATGTCTGCTATCTTCACTAACATGCAATCTACTAATCCTATCTAGAATAAAATGTGTATCTTGGCACAGGCAGTCTTAGTCATTCCAAAGCAGAGTCTACTGTTTTCTTTTCTCTAAATGCTTGCATATGAGATGTCACTCCATTATCTAGGCTGGCTTTAACTGACTACAGAGACTTCAATGTTAGTCTGTAGCAAAAATCTGGACAAAAAGCCACCAATTTAGTCAGCAATCTATTAAAAATAAGAAAACGGTACTATCTCACATAAAAAATACTCTGTGGTGTGGTAACTTCAGGTGGGCAGCTCTCATAGCTTAATGATATTATCAACCATCCTTATCCTTTCCTAATCTCTACTCTGCCATCATTACCACAATGAACTGCATGCAAGGGAGCTGCGGTGCTTCTAAATATTCCCTAGTAAAAATATGAACTGCTTTTCCTGTAAGTCTTCTATCAGGAGAAAGGAAACCTTCCCAGAAACCAGCCCCCTCCCCCCACTTATACACCTATATTTTATGGTAGAGAACCACAAACCAGGTCAGGGATATAGCTCAGTGTTAGAGCACTTGCCTGGCATGTTCAAGCCCCAGTGGCACAAAAATAGAACTGCAAACTAATCTACCTCTCTAAGCCAATCACTGGCAAGCTAAGCCAGACCCATATTTAATCCTTGAGTTGTGTAGGGGAAAACCGGGCAAGCCCTCCAAGTTGCCCCTTTTCCAGGTAGGAGAAAGTGGGTGGAGACTCTCGGGTAGACATTGAATTGGCTGTTTCCTGCAGAAGCATGATTTTTGAAGACTGGTACCAATGAAGATCCACTCAAACAGTATGGCTTTTCATTTATCTGAAATAGCTTAAAGCAGGATGTGACCCAAACTAAAGGGTAGATTAAGTTATCTCTAAAATTCCCCGCCAAGCGCTCAATTCCGCCATGCTGTGCGCATTGTTTTCACAGGGAAAACTGCTTGCACCGTGGAATTGAGCTCATCAGGGGTCATAGTGCTGCCGGAGAAAGTGCACAGTTGCTGTAAGCAGTTCCTCAAACAGCACAGTTATGAAAAACTGAGTCACAGAGATTATAGCTACTGTGGACTCATGGTTGGGACAATATTCTGAATACCTTACATACTAGACACTGGCAGCTTTCCTGTAAATAATACAACATTAACAGACACAATTGCCAAATAACATGGGATTGGGGAAACAAAATGAATTAAGTCAACTGGCTTTTTTTCCCCACTAGAAATGCTCCCTTTATTTTAGGCTGAAAGCAGATGATTGTGTTAAATAAGGCAACAAATTAAATGTGGGTGTTAGCACTGCAAAGAAAGAGCTCTTGTAGAAAAGTTGAGCTCACTTACCTATCATGTGCAAAGACATCACTGTGCTCTCTGGGGAGTGGTTTAAATGAAACACACCTCAGATGACGCCACCCGAGATTCCCATTCTCTCGAAGCTCACTAGAAGAGGGAAGGAGAAATTGGATGGAGGGGAGTTATATTTGTGGTAGGAGAGGCATACTCATCTGGAGATTGTAAATTATCAGCCAGGGTTCACTCTTTGGTGGTAGGAAAAAGAGAAGCAGCTGAATGCAAGGGACACTTCAGGGGTGGAGCCGTAATTCACATAACTTCACAACGGGTGCGTTTGAAGAGCAAGAAAGAAGAATGATTGGGCAGTGGTGCATGTCTGTGTGACCTGAGCACTTGGCTGGGTGTGGTGGAGCATGCCTGTGTGACCCCAGCACTTGGCTAGGTGTGGTGGTGCATGCCTGTGTGATCCCAGCACTTAGGCAGTAGAGGCAGGAGAGTTGGGAATTCAAGGTCATCCTCAGCTACATTGTGAGTTTGAGACCAGGTTGGGCTATGTGAGACTATCTCAAAAAATGGAAAGGAAGGGAGAGAGGGAGGGGGAGAGGGGGGAGGGAGGGAGAGGAGAGAGCAGAAAACAATGTTAAGGGTTTGTTAATAGCACTGAGCAAGTACTATACAAGGATACTATGCTGTGTGTCTAATATTACTGTATTTCTTACCTTTCCCAGTAGTTTTATTAAGTTCAACAATTCAACATTTTACAGCTATGGAAATTGAGGCTTTAGAGGGTCTGTTTGGTAAAGGGCAGAAATGAGATTAAAACCCAGATCCCTATATAGTCTTGGTATAGCCCAAGATGACCTCAAATTCATGACTTCTTTTCCTTGCCATGTTATTATACCAACTTACCTGAATAAAAAAGCCTGGCTCTCAAATTTAGTTTTAAGAGTGGGCCTGAACTTGGAGGACACTTGTTACCCCAGGTATCTTTTGGAACAGTCTGTTTCCTGGATCTGTGCTGATGGAACTGTTTTATTGGAACTATGTCCCTGGAACTATGTCAAGTCAGGCCCCACTTGTGACTTTATTCAAAATGGTTTCTCCAGCTTTATTTGGGGAAGTACAAGTTTGGTTCCACCCTTATCTTAAACAGACTATCTGGCCTTTTCATCCCCAGTTCTAGAATATCTTATTTACCCAAGGCCATGTGTCCTTCCCAATCTTCACTGTGTGCAATGGAAATGGACGCACCACCTTTCCGGGCTTTGATGTGTTAATTCTCAAACATACCCACATTCATTCATTATCTTTTTGGGTAGGGTACCAAGCTGAGGTTGCCAAAGAAACAAGATCAGGTACCCAGGTCACAAGACACAAGAGCACATGGTTTTGTAAGGGTTAAGATTCAATAGTCCAGATTCTGTCCATTTTAAAAAAGTCATTCCCATATTCCCTGCCTCAGCCCCCCCAGTGCCAGGACTGCAAGTGTGTGTCACCATACCCATACCGATCCTAATTCCTAATGTGTAACTCTGCTCGTGTCTTTCCAGTGAAGAACTGGAAAACGCAGTTTCCATGCAGACGTACTGAATTTCAAGTATTGATAGGACATTCAATTGAAGATACCCTAGAAAACCATAGGAAATGTAAAGCAAGTTTCCGGAAATGATTTAGGATGGAGCGGAGATTCCGCAATCATTTGTTAAAAACTGCAAGCTGAAATTATGAGCTTGTCCTTGACCAATCTAAATTCTACTAATTCGGTCATATTGTGAGAATCCCTTTATGCATGCCAAGTGCCAGGAACTGACAGAGAAATTGAGATGGGTGCAGTGGTATTCTCCTGTAATCACAAGTCAGGACAGTGAGGCAGGAGGATTACTGTAAGTTCAATCAAGGATAATTTGACCCTTTACTCTTAGACTTCCTTATCCTTACCTTGTGCCCTTATTGTCATCATTAACCACTAGTTTATCTCAGGTCTTGGATTATGTGGTCCACCTGCCATGTTTGTATAATTATTCTAGTAGTCTTGGGTGCTAAATTCTCTCAGTTTTCTTGTTCAAGGAGCTCAGGTTAGAAATGATTGTTTTTTAAGTCTGAATCCCCCAGGGGCTGGGGGACAAGCAAGGACCAAAGCTCTAGCTATCATACACATCAGCCCTTTCTGATGAAGTATTTTCATTAAGACAACAGAAATAGAAATTACTTCAGCAGCTCTTGCTTAAATACAGCTGTATAAAAAGCTCTTTGCTTCATCACTCCCACATCAACAACATGCTTTTTCAAACATAGGCATCCATAAGGCATTCTCTTGTTTTTATATCATTTATTTTTTGTTCCTTTCAACTCCATAAAGATGGCAGACATTAGGGGAGAAAAATATTACAAAAGAATCTGAGATTCAGAAGATTTTTTTCTTTATTTTTTGTTCTGAGACAGGATCCTAGTTTGTAGCCCACGCTGGCCTTGAACTGAGAGCAATCCCCTTGTCTCAGCCTCCCAAGTGCTAGGATTACAGGCCTGATCCACCACACCTGGCATAGACAATCTCTTGAAAAAAAATCTATATTTATATGAATAAATTGTACATACATAGAGCAGTTAAAGGTGTGTGTGTGTGTGTGTGTGTGTATGTGTATGTGTGTGTGTTTGAAAGCAGCAAGGACTACAGGAATCCATGGAAGAGACCGACTTTAAGGTTGAGTGAGATTTAGTTGAAAAAGGTTGAAAATGTAGTGAAGACAGAACTCAGTATCTTCATCACTGGCCACTATGTGTCAAGCACTCCAGGTATTGGACTTTGAATATTTATCGAGATAAAGAGATGTATATGCCTTTGTCTTTCTTCCAAATATCTCGTTCATGGGGAAGACTTAAACAGATAACGAAATGCACAGCAACACAGAAGGTGTATAATACACAAAGCAGGATTTTAGGAATTTTGAAAATGCAGAGAATTTACCCCAATAAGAACACATAAGCACTGAGACAAAAGGTGAGAAGTTTACAGAACTGAAAAGATTCACTCATGATGACAACAGGTTTTATAAGTCAGGTTCTGATTACAAAGGATGCAAAGCTCAGAGCCCACAAAAGGAATCAGGGACTCTAATCTGATATGTGGAGGTAGATTCAGAGGGCAAGGATTCTTCTTCCAGTCAGAGGCATCACAGGATACTTCCTGGTAAGGTGAACAGAAGTTGCCTGCACCAGAGAGCACAGAGGATGCAAGTGCAGGTTGGAAGATGCACTCAGTGTGAAGGAGGAAGAACGGCCCCTGGGTCAGTCAGAGTTACTGTGCAGGCATGAAGCCTGGGGTCAGGAGTGGTGAGATGATGTGGAAGAGAAAAGTAAAGCCTGTATCTGAAGGGCTTTGATGACTATTTGAGAGTTTGGGCTTGATGTTGAGCCAGGGAAATGTTCTAAGCATCTTTTACATTGAGCAGCTGTGAGAATTAAATTCAGGATGGGCACAGATTTTGTCAAACTTCAACTGACAAATTAAGGAAATCTCATCAATGTGAGTTTGCTGTTGTCTTAGTCTGTTTTCTACTAACAAAACAAAAGATAAGAAGCCAGATAGTATATGAAAAATTGAGGCTTATTTAGCTGGGAAGTCAAAGGGCCTCATGCTAGCTTCTAGTATGAGGATTCTTTTCCTGCATCATAACATAGCAAGACAGCAAGTGTGGAAGAGAGAAAGAGAGCTAGGCTTGATAACTAAGCCACTTCAACAGTAATACACTAACCCATTAATCTGCGAATGAATGAGTCCCACTTCTCAACACTGCTGCGTTGGGCACCATATTAGTTACTTTTCTGTTGCTGGGATAAAATACTATGAGCAAAAATGACCTAGAAAATGACCTCGAGGAGAAAAGAGTTTATGTTAGCTCACAGTTCCACAAGGATAAAGTCCATGATGATAGGGAACACTGGCAGTAGAAGCATGAGGCTGGCCTGGTAGTCAGGAAACAGAGATTACATTTCATTTATACACAGGAAGTAGAGAGAGAAAGAACAGGAAATGGAGCCAGTCTGTAAAACCTCAAAGCTCACCTTCAGTGATGCATTTCCTCCAGCAAGACTCTACCTCCTAAAGATTCCAGGACCCCCCCCAAACAGCACCACCCACTGTCAAATACATGAGCCCATGGGGGACATTTCTCATTCAAACCACTCCAGGTATTAAGTTTCCGGCACATGAGAACTGGGGGTACATTCAAACCACAGCAGTTTCAATCACGGTTCTTAAAGTTCGGAGAACAACAGATATAGGCAGCTCAGTTCAAACAGTAGCTGAATATTTATTGGTTTGTTGTTGGTTTTGATTTGTTTTCTTTTCTTCTTGAGACGGGATCTGGCTATGTATCCCTGCCTGATCTAAAACTCATTATCACTATGTAGCCCAGGCTGGCCTTGAATCCTGCCTCAGCTTCTGGAAAGCTGGGATTGTCGGTATGTGCCACCACACGTGTCCTGGACTTTTATTAGCACTGAAAAACAATGGGTGCTGTTAATGGATGACTTGGCAAAGGGCTGGCTGCAGATAGACGATTAGGGGTCTCTAAAGCTCATGTCAGAATCTAGGGCATCATACCTTTTCTCTACTTGTCACTAATTCTGGATGGGCGTGCACAGTGCTCAGAATTCACCCCTATCTTCTCTCATCTTTTCTTCTCTTTCCACTATCAACCTTTCTCCTTCCCTTGGGTCTTTTTTTTTTCTTCTTATTTTCTTACTTTCTTCCCACTTACTTATAACCACTTACTTGTGCAGAGCTGAATACTATTACCATCCCTTTGAGGGGGTCCTGATTTTATTTCAGGCACTTTAAAGCATTAACCATTATCTTACTGAATTTTTTCTTTCTTTCTTTCTTTCTTTCTTTCTTTCTTTCTTTCTTTCTTTTTTCCTTCCTTCCTTCCTTCCTTTCTTTCTTTCTTCTTTCTTTCTTTCTCTCTTTTTTTGCTTTTGGTCATTGTATTTTATCACAGCAACAGAAAAGTTACTAATAGATGAACAGAAAGAAATACTTTCATATTTTACTATCTTTTGATAGCACCTTCTCAATGAAGGTCCTCATATTTTTACATTGTACAGAGTCCCACAATTTATATAACTGGCTGTGGTAGCCTATGTTCAAATGTTGATGCTTTCAAGAGATGCAAATGAAGGTTCTTTTGGAGGTCTACACGCTGGAGTTCCTTCAAATTAACTCTGAAGCCTTAGACTGACTTCATGTGACCACCCCCCATGTCTCCATTCCTGTTTGAACAAGCATTCCCTACCACCTCCTAATGATTTGCTTTCCTCATTTGTGCCACCTTCCAGATGGCCTGAGCCCAACTCCTTTCCACAGCAAGCAACCCAGAGCACACCTAAGGGTTCTTGATGTGGCACTGTGCATTAGAGTAGGCTGCCGCTCAGCTTTGTGCCTCTGACTGATGTTTGTAACTAAACCAGCTAGCTTCCCTCTTCCGAATCCTTCAAGGTAAGACGCAGTTATTAGTGCTTGCTGCCCTTGACATTCTACCGCCAAACCTTTCAGTCATGCCTTCAGAATCGAAGAGCCTTCCAGCCATGCTAGGATCTTCTCCAGCAGTAGCTCTAAAGAGAGCAGAGGAATACATCTCATGGTTCAACAGGAAGCCATTTACCCTCCTCAAGATACAACAAGTCTCTGTGTGTGTTATGGAGTCATTGCTACTTGGCTTATGAGACGAAGGGAGTTGTTATCCGAATTTCCTATTAGGCTTGTAACCTGCAATTCTCACAAATTCTCTACATCTTAAATTTTCCTTGTTTTCTCTTTTCTTTAAATAGCTTGAGTGTTGGTAATAGTCATAAGATGGCTTTGGGCCCTTTCATCAAATCTTATAGGACAGCATTCAACACTTCCTGAGAATGTGGTGAAGCTTCACTTCAACATAGTGTGAAGCTAAAAGCTGGGGCGGGGGTACCCCCAGGAGAAACTCACTGATATCTAAGCCATGTTAGGCTGTCACAATTAGGTGTCCAGCACTTCAGACATCTGCTGGGTAGAGGTTAGGGATACTGCTCAGCATTCTGCAATGCACAGCACAACCTTCCACAGAAAGAGCTAGCTGAACCAATATGTGCCAAGAGGACAGAGGTTATGAAACTCTGCTTAAGGGCTGGGGTATAGCTCAGTGGTATAATGCTTTCCCTGCATGTTGGAGGCACTGGGTTTGGTTCCTAGCTGCAGGGGGGCCTAGAAGAACCAGACTGAAAAACTGGGCAGCTTAGCTTAAATTCATCATTCACTTAGAATGAGTTGATGAACTTTTACTTACAATTTAGCCTCTTGGTGCCCATTTCTTCACATGAAGAAAAACAGCTACAAATCTACCTCACAGATTTTTGTGTGTATTAATATGCTTCAGGGTAAGGTTTTAAAAGAGCCTAGCAGACAGCCTGAGAGGGTGATTTCGGACCTCCTCCATCTGGGTAGCTGCTCAGAGCTCAGCAGACCCCCAGAGAGTATGGGGTTCTGGCCTCCCTCTGTCCTCCAATTACCAGAGGGCCTGAGAACCCAGGGGTCAGCCTGACAGCCCCCAGATCCTGCCTCCATGTGCTGGTAAGCTTCCCCTAACTGTGCCATACCACCCCCCTACCTGGGATTTTGTGAGGCCCCTCCCAAGGCCCCAGGGCAGATCTGGCTTTGGTAGGCTAAGGCTGAGATCTCAGGATCGGCCAGAGTGTAGAGTTCTAGTGCCCCCTCTGGCCTCCCTCTGGCACAGGGTAGACAACGCACAGGACTGCCTGAAAGACCCTGGATCCTGCCTCCACATGGTGAAGGAAACTTGAGTGTACCTGACTGGAACCTGAATTGGACTTCTGTGGGTACCCCTGAATAGCTCATCTGAAGCCCTCTGTTCCCTCCAAAATAAACCTAAAAGAACCTGAACCCTGTACCAATCAGCTTTACATAACCAATAAAGAAAGGATATAGGTACCCAGATAATACAAACAGAAGCATACTTCAACTTAATTCTCATATCAGAATCATAAACAACAAAAGAAATTCACATGTCAAAACCACAACGAAAGAATAATAAAATAGAAAGCCAAAACACTACGTCCCCACCAAACCCAACCAATTCCATAGAAGAGTTCTACAAGGAGAACCCCAAAAGATGAACCCAGGACACTGAATTTAAAAGAAGAATCATAAACATGATCAAGGAATTCAACGAATTTAAAGAACATACAAACAAAAGCTTCTGAATAAAGATGATAAGGATTACCTTCTGAATGAATTCACAAAAAGACAGAAACATTGAAGAAAACTCAGGCAGAAATGAAGAAGGAAGTGTAAAACTAAATAAAGGGGAGAGCCTCACCTCTAGAATGAATGAAATGGAAAACAGAATATCAACACTGGAGGATAAAGTTGAAGAATTGGACCACTCAAGCAAAGAGGATGGAAAATTTAAAAAACACAGGGATGGAATATGCAAGAGATGTGGGACACCATGAAAAGACCAAATCTACAGATCATAGCAATAGAGGAAAGAGAAGGATTTCAGGTTAATGGTGTTGATCAGATTTTAAACAGGATTGTAGAAGAAAATTTCCCAAAATTAAGGAAAGACATCCCCATACAAATACAGGAAGCACCTAGAACACCAAATAGGATCAGAAAAGAAACTCCCCACAACATATCATAGTAAAAACATTAAATGTACAGAACAGAGAGAATACTGAAAGCAGCAAAAGAAAAACAAGTCACATACAAAGGAAAGCCCATCAGAATTACAGCTGACCTATCACTGCAAACTATGAAAGCCAGAAGGGCCTGGACCTATTTCTGGTTCTACATGACAATAGATGCCAGCCCAGAATACTATACCCAGCAAAAATGTCTAAATAGTTGAAGGGGAAAGAAAAATCTTCCATGACACAAATAGCCTGAAAGAATACATGTCCACAAAACCAGCACTCCAAAGAATACTTGAAGCAATACAGAGAGCAGAGAGAGAAACAACTATACCTTAGTGGCAACAAAAGAAAATAAACAAAGATATAATCTAGGAAACATAAAATTACACAGAGAACACAAACAGCAATCAAATTGATGGCAACCAATATATAACTTTAAATATGAATGGACTGAACTCTGCAGTCAAAACACACAGACCAGTTGAATGGATTAAGAAACAAAACCCATCTTTTTGTTGTCTGCAAGAAACCCATCTCACTTTCAAGAGCAGGCACTACCTTAAGGTGAAAGGATGGAAAAAAATATACAAAACAAATGGTACTAAGAAAAAAGCAGGCATTGTAATTCTAATATCTGATAAAATAGACTTTAAACTAAAACCAACAGGAAGAGATGAAGAGGGTCACTTCATTCTGATCAAAGGGACAGTTAACCAAAAAGATATTATAATCCTTAACATATATGCACCAAATTCTGGTGCATCCAAATTCATAAACACAAGACTACAGGACTTTAAGACACAAATTAACCTGACTCAGTAATAGTAGGAGACTTCAATACCCCACTGTCTCCATTAGACAGGTCAACTGGAAAAAGAATAAACAGAGAGACATCTGAATTAAATGATACCATACATCAATTGGACCTAACAGACAACTTTCAATTATTCCACCGAAACACCAAAGAATACACTTTCTACTCAGCATCTCATGGAACTTTTTCAAAAATTGACCATAGTGGGCCACAAAACAAACCTCAACAAATACAAAAATATTGAAATAATTCCATGCATTCTATCGGACCACAAAGCAATAAGGCTCAGAATCAACACTGGATGAAGCCCTAGTCATTACACAAACTCATGGCAATTGAACAACACGCTCCTAAACAATCAATGGGTCAAAAGAGAAATTAATAAAGAAATAAAAGAATTCCTGGAATTCAATGAAAAGGACAATACAACACAACATAACCTCTGGGATACATTAAAAGCAGTCCTAAGAGGGAAGATTATAGCTTTAAGTGCCTACATTAAAAGATTGGAAAGAAACAGCACAACCCAAGAATCTGGAAAAGCTAGAAAAAATACAAACCTAGGCCCAGCAGACAAGAAGAAATAATAAAAATCAGAACAGAAATTAACGAAATAGAAACAAAGAAAACAGTAGAAAAAAATCAATAAATCTAAGAACTGGTTACAAGAAGGATTAAACAAGATGGATAGACCCTTAGCCCAGTTAGCCAAAAGAAATAAAGAGCAAATCCAAATCAACAAAATCAGAAATGAAAGGGGAAACATCACAACAGACACTCAAAAAAATCTAAGCCATTATAAAGAAATATTTTTAAAACTTATATACTAATAAATCTGAAAGTCTTTTGTGCCCTAAGTCTTTGTATGTAACTGTCAAACCCATGTGGCTGCCAATTCTTTGTAATGTATAAAAACCTGATTTTTTTTAAATAAAGGGCTTACTGTAAGGAAACACTCACCCCAGAGAGTTGTATCTCTACACACCAATGGGTATTGCCACCTCGGAGACAAGGCTCCCCTCATGAGCCAGGTTAATGAACATAGATGCAAAAATTCTCAACAAAATACTTGCAAATTGCATATAGTCACACATCAGAAAGATCATTTGTCCACTATGATCAAGTCAGCTTTATTCCAGAGATGCAGGGATAGTTCAATAACTGGAGGGAACATACCTCAACATAGTTAAAGCCATATACAGCAAACCCACAGCCAACATCATTCTAAATGGAGAAAAACTGGAAG
>NW_008331484.1:851090-852344 GCF_000622305.1 Nannospalax galili | reverse complement strand
TGAAACTCTTGCAAGAGCAATAAGACAAGAGAAGGAAATTAAAGGAGTAATAATTGGAAAAGAAGAGCTCAAATTATCCCTTTTTTCAGATGGTATGATATTATATCTAAGGGATGCCAAAAATTCCATGCGCAAACTCCTAGAAATTATTAACACATTCAGTAAGGTGGCAGGTTACAAAATTAACCTACAAAAGTCTATAGCCTTTCTATATACCAATAACCAGCAATTGGAGAAAGAATACAGGGAAATGTTCCCATTCACAATTGCTGCCAAAAAAATTAAGATTATCTTGGAATAAATCTGATGAAAGACTCCAAAGATCTCTACAATGAAAATTTTAAATCGTTAAAGAAAGGGATTGAGGAGGATACCAGGATGGAAGGATTTCCCATGTTCATGAATTGGAAGAATTAATATTGTTAAAATGATCATTCTACCAAAAGCAATATATAGATTCAATACAATCCCAGTCAAAATCCCCATGACATACGTCACAGAATTTAAAAAATGCATCCTTAAATTCATATAGAGGCACAAAAGACCCCGGATAACCAAAGCAACCCTGATCACAGAGAGCAATGCTGGGGGGATTACTATACCAGATCTCAAAGTATACTACAGAGCCATAGTCATAAAAACAGCATGGTACCGGCACAAAAACAGACACATAGATCAATGGAACATCATTGAAGATCCAAACCTGAGTACACACAATTTCAGCCACCTGATATTTGACAAAGGTGCCAAGAAGACACAGTGCAGGAAAGACAGCATCTTCAACAAATTGTGTACAAAACTGGATCTCCATCTGTAGAAAAATGAAACTAGATCCTTACCTTTCACCTTGTACAAAAGTCAACCCCAAATGGATCAAAGACCTCAATGTGAAAGTGGAAACCCTAAAACTATTAGAATAAAATATTGGCAGTAACTTACAGGATATAGGTGTAGGAAAAGATTTTCTAAATTAGACAGAAGTTGCTCAGGAATTAAGGTCAGCAATCAATAAGTGGGATGTCATTAAACTAAAAAGCTCTGTACATCAAAAGAAGCAATCAAAGAAAGTGAGGAGAAAACCTACAGAATGGGAGAAAATCTTCACCAGCAACATGTCTGACAGAGATTTAACATCCAGAATATATAACGAACTCAAAAAACAAAGAATCAGGAAAGGAAGTAACCCAATTAAAACATGGACTAAGGAGCTGAGTTTATAGCTCTAAGTGCTTACACTAAAAAAATTGGAAAGGG
>NW_008331484.1:832718-851019 GCF_000622305.1 Nannospalax galili | reverse complement strand
ACCTTACCCCAAACAGACTGGCTAGGATCAAGAGAACAAATGATACCAAATACTGGGAAGGATGTGGAGAAGGAGGACCGCACATTCACTGCTGGTGGGTTGGCAAACTCATGCAGCCTCTATGGAAAACTGTGTGGAGAACTCTTAAAAAATTAAAAATGAACCTACCATATGACCCGGTTATACCACTCCTTGGCATATACCCAAAGGACTCATCCTATTGTAGAGACACTCGTACAACCTTAAGCAACCTAAGTGTCCCTTAATTGACAAGTGGTTAACAAAAATGTGATATATTTACACAATGGAGTCTATTCAGCAGTAAAGAAAGATGAAATAATGAAATTTGCAGGTAAATGGATGGATCTAGAAACTGTTATACTAAGTAAAGTAACACAGACTTAGAAAAATAAACGACGTATGTTCTCCCTCATATCTGGCTCCTAGCACCAAATCCTTTTAAATTCCAGGTTCTTTTAATAAGATGATGCTATACAGCAGTCCCTTCTGCATGAAATAACTACTATCATCACGACTTTGGCTGAGCCTGATCACTAAACAGTCACGATTGGGCTTGTTAATGGTTGTGCTCATTCATTAAAGGAGTGCCAAGCAGGGTTACTGGACCCTCACCTGAATATCCAGCCACTCTTCTCAACCAACTAGTCCAGCCTTGGAAGACAAAAGAAAAATGAGAATGAACCGAATAGAGGGATGATTTTGGAAGCCCTTGTCAAGAAACTCCAATGGACTCTTCATATACCATTTGAAAATTGCCCTGTTCTGACTTTTTTCTAGTTCCCTGTCTGGAACTTGTAATGCTAATTACTCTTGCCTTTACTTCTCCCTCACATCTCCTATTCATGATTCAAGGACTTTCTTCTCTCCTTAGAGACAAAAGCTATGCAATTTGGGAGTCTTTTAGATAGACCCACTGAAGGGGTACTCCCATTTCCTCACCCTGTATCCCTGTTCAGCACGGAAGAAGCCAGAGGGGTCTGTGTCCCTATTCCCTACTGGCAATTTGGGTAACCCCTTCAGAGGATGGCATGATAAGAATCCGATGTAGGAATTGGCTCAGCAATTAGGGTAAAAAGACCCCAAAGAAATGTAGCCAGTTTCTTGGCTAAAAGTCAAAATCTCCTTGGGCCTGTTAGCAACATACTCTGTTCCAAGGTCAAAAATGTCCAAAGTATTTGGGAGCTTGTATCTAATCCTTAAAAGATTTTAGGGTTACCTCTTCAGAGGGGGGAATGTTGGAGGGGAGGGAGTGGGCATGGATTTGATCAAAACACCTTATATGCATGTATGAAATTCTCAATAAAGTTTTTGTAAAAATTAAAAAATACAAAAATAAAAGAGCTTGGCCGCAAAATGCCAAGTGATTAGCAAATATTAAAGTACCATTATTTTCTCCAATTTCATGGCTACAACTGAAATTTCAAGTGAAAAAAATCTCATTTGGTACACTCATGTCATCTCGCTAAAGGTTATACACCTTTTAAAAAATAAGTAACATTGGCTGGGCATGGTGGCACACCTCTTTCTTTAATCCCAGAACTTGGGAGACAGAGGGAGGAGGATCTCTGAGAGATTGAGGCCAGCCTGGTCTATATAGCGAGTCTCCCTCATCCTCCTCTGAGGCTCTACTGGCCTATGGCAAAAGCCTGTTCCCCTGAGTTGAGGCATCCACGTTCTGTTTGCAGAAAGTTTATGATCCTTCCTTGTGCTGAGCTTGGCTGCGGTACCAGAAGCTGTAGGATCTTTCTTAGTCTCAGTTTCCTCAACTGTGCAAAATCAAGTAGTCGGACTGTCATCTCTCACATGTTAACTAGGGCCTCATTTATGCTACTGATCTGTGTAATTATTTAAACATTCTATATTTACAACATTTATTATTTCTTCCTATAAATGATAACTGTTGTGAAAGTCACAATTTGTTTTAATGCCTTTTAATCTCATTCAAAGGTACTTTCCAGCTGAAAATTTCCATGATTCTGAGTGTGTATCAATTTCATGTCAGTCAGGATCAGAGGCTTGGTCAATATTATTTTTTCCGCAGGGTAACTGTGTGAGGCAGGAGATCTCACTTAAGCTAACAAATGTGTATCCTTCACAATGGAAGAATAAATAACAGTATAATTTGTAGATTAGCTAATGATTTCTTCCTGAGAAGATATTAACCTCTTCTACTTTTCAGCAAGAACTTAATATTTGCCCGCAGTTTTAGCTTAATGTTGGGGACTTTCGGAATCACCGCAATTTCTGCAAATGTATTTCCCATTTCCATTCTGTCTTCCTTCTCCAAATGTTCTTGCTGCTGCATTTCCATGTATTGATGGTTGTCTCCTTTCTCATTGTTTTATCCTCACCAACACATCCATATTTCCTAAATCTCCAAAGCTACAGAGAAACTGGTGGTAAATGTTTTATTATTTGAGAGCCTGAAACTTGCCATGGTCCTATAACTCTAGGATTTGAGAGGCTGAGGCAGGAGGATTACTGTGAGTTTGAGGCCTGAGCTCCAAGGGATAATGAACTCCACATCAACCAAAGCTACATAGCAAGACTCTCTCTCAAAATAGGCCAAGCCTGGTAGTATAGGCCTAATCTCTGATACTCAGGAAGATGAGGGAGGAGGATTACAACTTCAAGGACTGCTTGGGCTACATAGAGTTCTAGGCCAATATGGACAACTTATCAAGACCTTGACTCAAAATGTCGCAAAAATAGAGAGAGAGAGAGAGAGAGAGAGAGAGAGAGAGATCTAATTGTGTTTGTTTGAACCTATAATCCCAGCACTCAGGAAGCTGAAGTGGAAATGTCATAAATTAAAGGTTAGCCTGGACTACATAGTCAGATCCTGTCTCGAACAAACTGTAAACAAACAAATTAAATTGAAATTAAGTTATAACAATTGTACCATATTATATCTAAGTATCATTGACAAATCCTTTCCAAATGTCATAGTAAAAGTCTAATCTAAGTAAATTTTGGAATGCTCAGGCAATCCAAAGGAGAAAGAAGTCAATATGGCCTCAATACCATGTGTTCAAGTCTCAGACTGAGTGAGAAACACTCACAAGCTACTTCTGCTTTTGCACCTAACATATTGACAAGAAACTCTGTGCACTGAGGTTTCACCCTTAGACTCCTCTGAGAGTCAGGAATTGTTTTTCTGCTACAGTTCATTAAAATGCAGATGGCATGGACCAGGAAAGGGACTTGCTTTCTAATGAGGCAAAATCAGATGCATCTGAATTGGGGCATGGACTGAAATGAGGGGAAGAGCCAATCTGTGCCTATTTTCACATCCTTGGAAGGCTCTTGAATAGAGCAGAACTGTGCATATGCTCAACATTTTGTGAGTAGGATACACAATTCACAAGGAAATTACTTTCACACTTCAACAAAGTGGCTTCTTATATAATACAATGTAAGGGAAAGCAATTACTATATGAGAAGCACATATCCATATTTGTCAATAATTCAGAGCACTTGATACAAAATATAAGAATCTTATGAACCACATTTTGAAGGCTTCACTAATGCATAGGGTTTAAGTAATATCAGGAACCAAAATGTCAATACAGATATATCCACAGAGAAACAACACAAATGAAAACAGCTACAACAAAGAACTTTCTAGCATATTACTCAGTGAAAAGCACATGTTCTATGGGGCTGGACAGATGGCTCAGCAGTTAAGAGTACTTGCTGCTTTTGCAGAGAACCAGGGTTTGGTTCCCAGCACCCACATAGTGTCTCACAATCCTCAGTAACTCCGGTTACAGGGCATCTGACTCCCTCTTCTGGTCTCTGTGGGCACTGCACACATGTGGTGCACATACATAAATGTAGGCAAAATACTCATATGTGTAAAATAAGAATAAATATTTTCTATACATGTTCTAAAGCATTTTGGTACTTGATGCTATGGAGCAATACTGTATTCTACTGTCTACAACTTCTGTTCTTTTCTGATTTGGTGTTTATAAAATAGCCTGGTAAGTAGTAGACAAAAGTGACATTTTATCCAGCAGAGTATATGAAACACAGGCTAATGTTAACAGTCAGTTTCTGAGTTCATAGTTTACAGAGAATTTAATTTTTGTTGATTCTGTATTTTGGAATAATCACATTCTTATGTTAGTGGTTCCCAGACTTAACTGTTTTGGGACAGTAAGAAGGTTGAGAGTGCTTACAGAGTACCAAACTATTCATTTCGCCAACAACAACAATAACAAAAAGCTACCATTTCCATCATTTCAGAAAGGAAAGGATATTTCAACACCAAAACAAAAAAGGGAACTTTCTAATTTCAAAACAAGAGCACTCTTCCCAAGAAATACTATTTGTTAACCACAGATAGTTGAAAAGAATATCTTTATAGTTTTGTATAAATCTTAGTTGTATTTAATAACAATGCATGCTATATTTCCTTGGTATAAATTTCCACTTTATAATATGATGTGTTTTTGACATACTCGTATTTGCTGGCACCTATGAGGGAGGGATCTGAGGCACAACTTGCTCCGATGTTTTGTTTTTATCACTGCATTATTAAAACTTCTGAAGGCTGGAGAGATGGCTCAACAGTTAAGAGCACTAGTTGTTCTTGCAGAAGACCCAGGCTCGAACTCCAGTACCCACATGGTGGCTAACAACTGTCTGCAACTCCTGTTCCAGAGTATCTGATGCCCTCTTCTAGCCTCTGTGGGCATTGCATGCATGACACGGGTGCACTTACACACATGTAGGCAATACATCCATATATATAAAAATAAAACAAATAAAATAAAACTTCTGTTTTAGGGGCCTGAAAGATGTCTCAGTGGGAAAAGTGTCAGACTTGAGTTGGATCCCCAGAACCCATGTAAAAGCAAGGCATGTCTGTAATCCCAGCTCTGGGAAGGCAGTAGCTCCTTCTCAGTGAGACCCTGTCTCAAAAAAAGTAAGGCAGAGGGGGCAAAGGACACATTGACTTAAAATAGGAAAAGAGACCTGGGGAGGGGAAGTTATAAGGGAGATAACAGGGATAGAGATAATGGGGTGGTGGGGAGGTGAAGAAGGAGAACCTACTAAAACGCACTTTGTTCAAAAATACCATAATGATATCTAACACTTTGTATGCTCATAAACAATAATTAAAAACAAAAACAAAAACAAAAACAAGATGGAGACTGATTGAGGAAGAAACCCAGCATTGACTCTGGCCTCCACAGCAGAAGCATACACATGCACATGCATCCCTTCCACATGTGCACAGTCCTGCATGCACACACGCATGCATGAATTTAAAAAATTGTTTTATATCAGGCATGAGCAAAAGTGAAAATAGCAGTCTTGACAGTTCATGTGATGGAATTCTACAGACTATACCAACAAGGAAGTTCTGACCCTGTTTGAAACATTTGAAACAGTCAGATAAACTAAGACACTAAGGAACGGCAGGTCCCACATTCCCAAACCCTTTTTTCTACTTTGCTCACAAAGGGCAGGGAGGAAGGTAAGTGGAGGGAGGCTAAAAGAGTGTTGTGAGTCCACAGAAAATAAGCCCACAGCTTCCCCTGGCCCCTCACTGTTGCTCCTCACTTCCAAGATCACACATCATGGCCTCCCTTGCCATTTACTGGGAAGCTGAGAATTTCTACAACAGGGGTTCTGAAGTCAAGTAAACTCTCCCTTGCTGGACATATGATGCCTAATAATCCCAGCACTGGAGAGACAGAGCCAGGAGGATGGCAAGTTAAGGCTACCCTGGGCTACTTGGTGAGTTTCAGGCAAGCCTGTGATACTGGGCAAGTCCTTGTGCCAAATAAAAAAGAAGAAAGAGGAAAGAGAGAAAGAGAGAGAGAAAGAAAGAAGAGAGGGAGGAAAGTTAATTCTGAGGTTCCTTATAGGTTAGTGAATGTTCAGGTGAGAAAATTATGAAAAGGTATTTTGTTTATACAACTATATCTTTACATTAAATTTTAATGTAAAATTTATGATTGGTATGTGTGAATGCCTCTGTGGTTAGGTACATGCACCATGCTACACATTCGCAGTTGGTTCTCTCCTTCCACCTTTACATGAATTCCAGGGATGAAACTCAGGTTACCATGCTTGTGTGGCAAGCAGCTATACCCACTGAGCCATCTCACAGACCCCAAACTGTGTGTTATAAAGTTGGAAATTATTAGCTAAAGACAGTGATGAAAGGCATTGCACAAAGCAAATTAATACACGCCTTAGCTTACTTTCTATTGCTATAACTGAATAGTGTAGACAAGGTTCTTTATAAAGAACGAAGGGTTTTTTCCAGCTCATAGCACAGTGCTGGCATGTGAGAAGGGCCTTCTTGCTGCAACATGATATGGTAGAGGTCACCGGGAAAGACTGAATAAGCATGCTGACTCTTCATACAAAACTGCCAGTACATCACAGGAGTTAATTCAAGTTATTTCTCAGAAGCCCCCTCCAAACACCACTAATATATGGATTTGGCGGTTAAATTTCTAACATGTGGGCTTTTCCAGGGGACACATTCAAGTCATACCAATATATTCCATCTCAGATGTGTTGGAATTAGCTACTTATGATTGTATCTACAGTAAGAAGTTCAACACATCCTTTGATTACGTAGTTCATTTCCTTGTTTGTTGTAGAAGATAAATATATATTCACACACAGCACCAAAAGCAGTCAGTTCATCATCCATAGGATGAAATGCAGTCAGACTTTTCAGACAGGTTTTGGGCTCTGATTCAGTTCACGTCATTGTCTCACTGGGTTCCTGCTTCTTTCTCCTTTGGTCTGTTTCCTTTTTTTTTTTTTTTTTTTTCCATTGTGTTTTGACAGATGAGGTTGCTCATGCAAAGGAATCCTATAAAAATACAGGAATGCCACCTTTGCCTCCTCATGCAGAACGGAGCAACCACCCTTTCCTCCTTGCTACAAAGCAGGGAAACATTCACCTCCCTTCAGCAAGCCCAGTGAGGAAGGAGTGGCAGAGGGGTTGTTTTGTTTGCTGGGAGGGAACTGGAATGCATTCAGTAAGTCCTCTGCCCTCTCTGCCCAGAGGATCAGCTCCCCACCCAAACCCCCATGAGATCCAGTCTCAGAGCACTTCACACTTAGGCCAGCACAAACATGGCACAGCAAGGGGGACAGTGATTGTATCTGCCCATGCAATTCATTTGAGCACAAACTTTGTTCTTTCTTTTTTTTCTTTTTTTTTTTTTTTTTTTAAAAGCTTTATTGTTCCATGACAGCCAAAGGAATTTAGTCCTTAACCTGAAGTTTCCCTACTCTGAGGAATACAAAACCTTCTTTTCTGATAAGAGGACACGTCTGACGGAATTTTCTTCATTTCCTGCGTTCCTAGAGGTGTGGTAACTAGTTAGGCCATCTTTTGGACTCAGATTCACACCAACTAAAATAAAAGAAGGGCACTTTGGTAACATGGTGGCATTGAATAGAAACTCCTGGCATGCAAAGAAACATACAGTTAGAGGGATGAATAGTTTGGGGATTTTTAGTTTATGTTTTCTTACATTTTCTAAATTTGTTTAATTATTTTCCTTTCATCTGTTTCTGAAAGTTCTTTTTTTAAAAAACTGGCATCTTCATACATTTATATAATGAATTTTAGTTGTCTCGCCCTGTGTGTGTGCCTCTCCCCCTCCCTCTCTGCAGCTGAAATCTTCCTTACCTTTCTTACAAACAAGCCCTCCTCCTTCTTCAATGTCTCAAAGGCTCAGGGAAGATCATAGAAGAGTGGGTGAAAAGAATCTAAAAGTCAGAAAGTTGTACTTTTAAAATGACGTAGGTTTGTGTTATCTGTCCTCCTCTGAGTCACACTATTTTCCTTCAACTCCCTTCAAAGGTCAGAATGAAAAAGACACAAACCCTCTGTCAGGGACTGCACGTTGGTTTCCCCTGCAAATTCTTACTGAAATCCCAACCCCCAGGAGGTAGTACTCAGACTATGGCCTCTTGGAGGCCATTAAGTCATGAGGTTGACGCCTACATGAACCAGACCCTTATCAAAGAGCACAGAGACAGGCCTTCTGCCACAGGAGGTCAGAGAGAGGAGACAGCCTGTGAGGAAGTGGGCACCCAGCAGATCTGGATCTTCTGCTGTCCCAGAATGTGTCTTCTTCTGATTTCAGATTTGCCAGCCCTTAGAACTGTGAGAAACATCTTTCTGGGCTAAAAAAAAATTACATTTTAATTTATTTATTTCGTGTGTTATGGGTATGGGTGCACAAGTGCCACAGTACACATGTGTAGGTTAGAGGACAAGGTTCAGAAATCAGTCTCTCCTTCTACCATCTGAGCCCCAGGGATTGAACTCAGGTTATGAGGCATGACAGCAGGTGCCTCCAGCCTCTGCACCATCTCACCTGCCCACATGTCTGTTTATAAGCCTAGTTCATGTATTTGTTATAGCAGCTCCCAGACACTAAGATAGTCCCTCCCTCCCCTCTACTGCTGAGTTCTACTCAAAGCTTGAGAACCAGGACTCATGGGGCCAGCTGAGAGTGACAGGACTGGAAGCAGGAGAAAGGGGGCAGACCAGAGGAGGTCTGTCAGCCACGGCAGAGGATTCTCATAGCTGATTTCACCAGCTATGCTTCCTCTTCTGAACCCGACACACCCACCCAATTATAAAGCAAGGCGTCTTTTAAGTCATGATCTGTTTTCATATTCCTTTGTTTATGCGTAGGTGCGTTCACATGTATTGTGTTGTGCTTGTATGTGAGTAGGTTCACATATGTGTATCTCAGAGGATACCTCAGAGATACCCTCTACCTACCTCCTTTAAGAAAGTATCTCTCATTGGCCTGGAGCTCACCAATTAGGCAAGGCTGGCCAGCCAGCTAACCCCAGGAATCTTCCTGTTTCTCCCTACCCAGGGCTGCTATTGCAAGTGCCTGCTCCCATACCTAGTGATTTTATATGAATTCTGGGGGGTCAAACTCAGGTCAGCCCTCATGCTTGTGAGGCAAGCATTTTACTAACTGAGCTATCTCCCCAGACCCAATTTTTTTCTGTTGTACAACTTACCACAAACTTAGCACTTGAAGCACCACTTTCTCAGAGCTTATTACCTGTCCTTTATTTGGTATACCAAATAAAGGAGAGGTAATATCCTTTATTTTACAGCTGATATCCTTTTTAAAAAGCTGTTTTCGCAGAGGAACAGAGTGTTTGCTGTATCAGGAGGGTTGTTCTGTATATGTAAGTGAATATAGAGAGTAAAACTGTGCCAAGGTGTACACAGTCTGCCCAGAACTCCCTCCACATCCAACACCAGGCTCCTGCACACCAAGCTTCTCACAATCCAGGAGGCCCACATCCATTCCTGCCTGTCCATTTGGTGCTCAGTTATACTAAAACTGACACTACTCATAATAAACATTAGAACTCATCAACAGATTACAATGTGTCAAGCATTTGTATGTGTTATGTTTTTCCCCCTCACAGCCATCTCTTGAGACAGGGACTTGTATCCTCATTTAAGAGCCCGGGAAGTCAGGATATAGAGATTTTTAAAGTCATCTGCTCAAGCTTGCACAAAAGTAGGGCGGTGACAGCGAGTCCCCAGGCAGCCTAATGTAATGGTCTTACCCACATGGGAGGAGTGTGCAGACCTGAGAACAAGCTGTGATGGTTAATCTTGATTGTTGTTCTAGTTAACTTTAACTGTCGACTTGACACAGCCTAGAGTCATGGGAGAGATTTCTCGTATCAGACTAGCCTGTGGGCTTGACTGTTAATTGATGTAGGAAGGCCCAGCCCACTGTGGGTGGCATCATCCCATAACCAGGTGGTACTGGGCTGTATAAGAAAGCTAGCTAAGGGGCTTGAGAGATGGCTCAGAAGTGAAGGGCATTGGCTGCTCTTCTAGAGGACCTAGGTTTGATTCCCAGCACCCACACGGCAGCTAACAACCGTCCATTACTCTAGTTCCAGGGGTTCTGACACCCTCTTCTGGCCTCTGCTGGGCTTTGCTCACATGAGTATGCTTGCATACGTGCAGGCAAAGCACTCATACACATAAAATAAAAATAAATTTAAAAACAAAGAAAGCTAGCTAAACATGAACTGTGACTGCGTCAGCAAGCAACATTCCTCCGTGGTTTCTGCTTCAAGCTCCTGCTTGAGTCCCCACTCTGACTTCCCTCAATGATGAACTATAATCTGTAAGCTGAAATAAAACGTTTCCTCCCATAAGTTGCTTTTGGTCAGTGTTTTATTGTAGTAGCAGAAAGGATACTAGAATAGTTGTCAACTTGATGGGATTTAATCACCTAAGAGATGAACCTCTCAGCATGTCTGTGGGGGAGTTTCTGAGAGGTTGAACTGAGGTGGGAAGGCACACCTAAATGTGGGTGGCACCATACCAGGGACAGAGTCCAGCACTGAATGAATATGGAGAAAGTGAGTGGAGTACCAGCATTCGTCCCTCTGTTTCCTAACTGCGGACTCATGACCAGCTGCCTCGCCTGTCACCATGCCATCCTTGTTGTACTCTTGAAGCATGAGCCAAAATAAACCCTTCCTTCCTTAAACTGCTATGTGGGATATTTTGTCATAACAAAGAGAAAAGTAACTAACACAAAAGTTAACTTAATATTTTTTTGTCCACTGTCAATCCTGGCTCCAAGGCCAAGGGAATAGGCAGACTCAACAGCCACAAATCCAGCAGTGAGACTGTCACCCATATATTAGGGTTTCTATCACAGTTCAGTCAAGGGTATGAGCAGATCAAGGACAGCAGCAGGGTGCTCAGGTGACCTCTGCACAGAAAGCCAACATGGAATAGTCCAGAACAAGGAAAGGCCGAGATGAAAGGTGACCCAACTGCAAAGGGCAAGGAACATGGACAATTTTCAGATTGAGGAGCAAATGGCTTTATTTTAAGGAAAGCATATAATTCCTTCTGAGTATAAGATCCCTAACATTGACAGGAACTGGTGGTTGGGAAAGGCACTAAGGAAGGACCCAGAAGACTCGTGCTTACCCGGGAAGGGATTTCTGATCCTGCAAGAGGCCTTTGGAAGCTACCTCGCTCACACAGAACATAATACACTATAAAGTAATGTCATCACAAGAAAGAAGGAACTTGGAATACATGTGTCTGGCCAGTTATCCCACTAATGCTCTTCATTTTGACTTCCCATTAGAAAGACATGTAAATATATTAGTCAGGAATTTCCCAGAGACCTTAGACCAGGGGAGGCTTCCATTTCACAAGAAGGATTAAGCAGGGCACTATATTCACCCCCTCTTGAAACAATTCTCTCAGGAAATAGTTTACTTCCCTGTGTTCCGTAGGCCAAAGCAAGTCAGTGGCCCTCACGACTTCAAGGAGGACAGGGAAGAGCATCCTACCATATGCAGGGACACATTGCCCCTGGTGACAGTAGGATGACTGCCACAGAAGATGAGGGACAAGTAGATGTTTTAGATCAGATAAAGGCATGTGTTCTTCAAGAAAATGAAGCACTTACCATTTCCACAGTGACTTCTTTTTCACATAGCACATCTCCATAAAGGCCTTCAACATGACAACTATTTAAGGTGTCCTAATTTGACTAAATTGAGGAAGATTAAACTATCCATATTCTACTGTGAGCATGCTAAAAAAAGAAAAGAAAAGAAAAGAAAAGAAAAGAAAAGAAAAGAAAAGAAAACCTCATTCTCAAACTCTGAAATAGTAAGTGATCAAAACTTGGATGGTACCATGATACCATGACTTTTTTGTCCTTGAACTTGCCTTTTGCCCTGCTATTTTTCTTAGCAATTTCAAAGCATTTTATGTTCTACCATCTGGACCTTCCAACATTGTAACAATGAATATACTTCATTTATTAGATGAATCCTTTCTTTTTTTAAAACAGATTCTTGCCATGTAGCCCCAACTGGCACTGATCTCCTCTTGCTTAAGGTTCCCACGTGCTGGGAATACAGGCCTGTGCCACCACTCCTGGCTTTATTTTTCCTTATTTTAATAAAATGCCTGGGGCAGGATACCTTTATAAAGCAAAGAGTTTTATTTAGCTCACATTTCTGGAGATTCAAGGGTATGGTTTTGGCATCTACTCAACTCTACTGAGGATATCATACCATCATGGTGGCATAGTGTGTGAGAGGAAGAGATCACATTACTAGACAGAAAGCCAGAGTAAGGAGAAAGCACCAGCCAGTTCAACTTTCCACTACTTAAAAGTCCTACTGCCTCTCAACGTCACCTCTAGGGACCATGTTCCTAAATACATGAATCTTTGTGGGACACACTCAAACTGTGTCCAAACCACAAGAGTTGCTTATTACACCGTTCAACAAATTGGAGCACAATTAAATGCTAACCTGTGTGACCCTGAGTTTAAACACAGTGGAAGTTGTGAAGCCAAACTGATCAGCCTTCAATAAGATCTCATCTTCAGCTTGAAGGATATGAAGTATTTGAATAGACCAGAAAGAGGCAGATGAGAATGCATGATGCTGTTAGTCTTCATCCATGTCTTCCGCACAGGGAGAGGATCTCAATGGTCACACCTTGGTGGAGATCAACAACTGCCCCTTTTAAAGGAAAGAAAGAAGCACAGCTGGAAGAGGGTAGTGAATTTTCTCATTATGCCCCCACCTGCTCTCTCCTTTCAGTACATCAAGTTACCCCATCATTCCAGCAAGTTCCCTTTGATAGAGCAAGTCCTATCACCTTGTAGTAAGAGCATAGGTTAGTCTACCAATTCTCAAAGTGGGCCCTAACAAGCAGCATGAGCCCTATCAGGGGACTTATTAGAGGTGTGTTCTAGTTTGCTTCTCTGCTGTGTTAAAACACTGACCAAAAATGGAGAGGAAAGGATTTATTACCTCTACAGGTTAGAGTCCACCATGGAGTGAAGTCAGGGCAAGAGCTCAAGAAGGAACCTAGAGACAGGGATTGACGCAGACACCATGGAGGAATACTGCTTACTGACTTGCTCCCCCAGCTTGCTCAGTTACTTTTCTTATACAACCCAGACCTACCTGCCCAGGGGACATTATCATCCACAGTGGGCTGGGCTCTCCTACATCAATTAGCAATCAAGAAAATGCCCCAAAGACATACCCACAGGTCAGTCTGAAGAAGGAAATTCCTCATTTGAGGTTTCCTCTTCTCAGGTTTCTGTAGTTTGTGTCAAGTTGACAAAAACTAACCAGCACAAGGTGCAAGTCAGTGGACCATGACCAGTATCCCATCCAGAAAGTGCCCAGAGAGCTGGGTTTTAGAAACTCTTCCAGGGGATCCTGATGCATGCAAATGTGTCAGAAACACTGTGCTCATTGAGCATGGTAGTATATGCCTACAATCCCAGCAATTTAGAAGCTGAGACAAGAGGGTTGCTATAAATTCCAAGCTGGCTAGGGCTATATAGCAAGATCTTATCTCTAAACCAAATGACACACATGTAAGAAGAAGAGGAGGAGGAGAAGGAGGAAGAGAAAAAGTAGAAGGAGGAAGAAAAGAAAGAAGAGGAGAAGGAGGAAGAGAAGGAGGAGAGTAGGAGAAAAACGAAGAGAAGAAGATTGAAGGAGGAGGAGGAGAAGAAGAAAAGGAGAAGGAGGACGAGGAGGGGGAGGAAGAGGGGAGGAGGAAGAGAAAAAGGAGAGAAGGAGGAGGAGGAAGAAGAGGAGGAGGAAGAGCAGGAGCAGGAGCAGCAGCAGTAGCATTGTATCAAATATCCTTGCTTCACTTCCTGGCTCTACTAGAACTCATCAGCTCCATGCCTTAAGCAGACTGTTAATCTTGCTATATCTCAAATATGTGTGCATTCAGTATTCACATGTACATGGTTATTGTGAAATAAATGAATTATGCATGTGAAGCCCTTTCTCTAGTCCTATGCAGTTGATAAGTTATCACTTGAGAAGTCCCTTCACTTTTAAAACTTCCTCAGTGCCCTGACTTCCTTCCTATCCCCTTTACCACTACCGTGCCATCCTATCACCTCATTAACTTTTTTGTTTCTTTTTTGTTTTCTTTTTAAGACAAGGTCACACTGTGCAGTTCTAACTGGCTTGAATTTACTATGTAGAACATACTAGTCTTGAACTTGCAGGGATGCTCCCACCTCTACTTTCCAGGTGCTAGAATTATGGGATGTTTCCTCCCAAGCTTCTAATCCTTTTTTCCTTTTTTAAAAAAAATATTTTATTTATTATGTTTATTTTATGTGTATGACTGTATTGCCTGCATGTAGGTAGGAGCAGCTGTGTTGTGCAATGGCCATGGAGGTCAGAAGAGGGCGTCAGATTCCCTGGAGTTAGAGTTATGGATGGTTGTTAGCCACCACATAGGAGCTGGGAATCGAACCCAGGTCCTCTGCAAGAACAGCCAATGCTCTTAACCACTGAGTCATCTCTCCAGCCCCTAACCCCATTTTTCAATAGCATAAGATATACCATTATAATCCCTTTGTGTGTGTAGTTCAATGGCATTGAGTACATTCACACTGCTGTGCAACTACTACTACCATCCAGCTCTGGAATGTTTTTCATCTTCTCCAGCTGAACCCATGTACCCATTAAACAACAATTCCTCATTTCCCTGTGGCATTACCATACCACATTATAGTTAATACCTGAGTAAAACAGCCTGACTTTTAACTTTAGTTTTCAAGGGTGGGCCAAATTCAGAGGACATCTATTCCCCAAGATGTCTGTTGGAACTGTGCCTTGGAACTGTGTTCTGAAGTCAGGCCTCACCCATAATTTTATTCAAAAACAATTCTCCAGCATCAATTTTGGGCACCTACAAACTTAGACCCACCCTATCTTATCAGACAATCTTACCTTCTCATCCCCAGACCTAAAATATCTCATATATGCAGTGTCAAGCATTCTTTCTCAGTCTTCATTGTTTTCAGTGAAGATACACGTGCTGACTTTCATCACTTTGCTATGTTAATTCTCAAGCCTACACACATTCCTGTTATCTTTGGATGAAGTAGCAAATTGAGGGTCTGAGGAATCAACATCAGGTGCCCAGGTCACCAAAGCACATGTTCAATAAGCTTGCCAAGATTAATTAAAAGTTATTAGTCCTGGGCAGGAGATCAGAATCAGTGGTTAAAAGCACCAGCTGCTCTTGCAGAGGAACTAGGTTCAGTTCCCAGCACCCACATGGAGGGAATCTGATACCCTCTTCTGACCTCCTTGGGCATTGCATGACATAGGTGCACTTACATACATGTAGGCAATACACTCATACACATAAAATGAAAATAATAAATAAAAAATTTTAAAGACATTAGTCCATCTTCTCTCCATTTTGTAAAAGTCATTTAAACATTTCCCTTCATCCTATCCTCTTCCTATATTGGAAATCAGCATTCTATTTTTTGTCTCTGTGAACTTGACTACTCTAGGTATTACATAAAAGTGAAATCATACAGTATTTATCCTTTTGTGATCATCTTATTTTACTTAAAATAATGTCAAGATTCATGCATGTTGTACCATGTATAGGAATCTCCTTCCTTTCTAGAACTGACTTGTAGCCCTACACTTTGATGCTCCATTCTTTTCAAATGGACACTTAGAGTACTTATACTTTTGGGCAACTGTGATAACATTGCTACAGACTTACATCTACACATCTATGTGTGAATCTCTGACTACAATTGTTTTCAGTGTATGCCTAGAAATGTATTTCTGGTTGTGAAGTAGTCTTGACAGCCCCATCTTGATCAGAGAAGCCTTATTTGTTTGCCTCTTCTGTCTGGCTGCTTGGCCATAGCTACCACAGAGAAACACCTCTCTCTCTTATATCCTAGAGAATGTTGCAGAACTTTCTTGCATTCTTTGAAAGCTGAAAACGGAGGGACGGTTCAGTCTTCCCCTAAGACATATATCTGTTTCTCTTTCTCTAGATTCTGTTTTATCATGGTGAATGATTTTTCTGATCCATCTGCAAAAATGCAAAGTACTCAAAGAGAAAACATTATTTTTCCATTCCACGGGTGATAGAGACCTAAGAACAAAGGAGGATTACAGGGTGGACTGTCCGCTATGATAACTTAGTTGTTTCCCACCAAACACACAGTATCATTAACTTTGACTTTGGCTTCGACTTAATCTATTTTGACTAGGAATATTGTCTTCGGAAACACTACAATTTCCTGAAGAGACTGCAAATCAGCAGTCTTGCCTAGAATCATACATGCCCATTATCTTTCCTCTGCTTGAAAGATGTACAAAGACAGTGTATCATTGTGAGCGACGAGGTTTTATTTTATCTTTTTTTTTAATTTAGTGTCTGCCTCCTGGATGAACTACGAGGTCAGGTATTGAGATATAGAACATTTATCAGATGGATCTAACGTTTCTGCTATCCTGTAGACATTAAGAAAACAAGATAATAGATTTTAACTAGCAGCTGGGAGGGAGTTGGACTTCAAAACTTTTAGATTGCATAAAATACAACAACAAGACAATAGAAAATGTGCTCATTTGCCACGTAAAACCACCCCGATGTGAAATACTTAATGTAGAATCATTTCTGTGACGTCTGCAAGAAATATGGTTCAGACTTGATTTGAGCTTCGTCGTGAATAGGCAAATGTGCTCCCTCTAGGTGGCAGTGTTGTGCAGTGGAGTTGGAATCTGGATTCCATAGGTCCTATGACCCTTCGCCTCTAGCTATGTGACCTTGAGCAACTTTCTTACTTTCCCTCTATGACTCTCAACTGAAAAGTAAAGATAGTAATATCACCTTACATAAAAGGATCCATATGTTCATAAACGTGTTGAAGGCATTCACACATACAATGATAAGAAAAATAGCATTATATGAATTTATACTTATATATACATATGTATGTATACACACACATGTATGTATGTATAATTATATATACAATTAACTCTCTGTAGCCTCAGGTTCTGGATTCACAAATTCAACCATGGATAGAAATTCTTTAAAAAATATCACCTGTACTGACCAAGTCATATATATAGCTTAACTATATTACATTGGATTAGATATTCTGGGTAACCTAGGGATGGGTCAAAGCACACTGGAGGGTGCATAGTTTATTTAAAGCTACTATACCATTTTATATCAGTGGTAATGGATACTGAGGTACAGACTAACAGGAACATTTTCCTCCAATTAGCTCCCTCTCTCTTCTAATAACAACCACAATCAGAGAATGTATTAATCCATTTCTCTTCAATCTGCCTCCATTTCTTACTGCCTTATTTTGACTTTTCTTCTCTAGAACTCTGTTCCCATTTATTATGCCTTATGGTCATTTACATGTGATTTTTCTTTCTACTATCACTAGAATCTATGCTCCAGAGACCATGGAACTTGGTTTGTTCATTTATGTGTCCCGGCATCAAGAATAAGGCCTGTCACTTGGCAGGTGTTCAGTAAGGATTTGTTGATGAGTACATGATGAATAGAAGACCTCTTGTCCTCCTCATTCCAAGGCCCAAGTGCCCAAAGGCCATCACAGTAATTCTAGGGTTAGGGATCCTTAAGCACTTTGGCCTAACAGCCCTGTTGTAAATAAGAAGCACAGTCTGCAGATAAAGTGTGAATCCTAAGAAACAGTGCAGAGATTCCAAGATGCTCCCAGAAAAATGACAGTCTGTGGACAGTCAGGCAAACTCAGTCCTCTCTGTTCCCGGACAAAGCCCTATTCTAATCAGTTCACAAGAAATCAAAGACAGTTTTCCTGCAGGGTAAAGGAAGGGAACTGGAATTCTTCCTCCTACAAAGAAAAAAAAAATTATGTTTGAGTCATGATGTGGTAACAAGAACTGCCTCCCTAGGGTCAAGAAATTTGTGTGCTGAGACATTAATGGGGACATTAATTTTTTCTTCCTACAAAGAAAAAAAATTATGTTTGAGTCATTATGTGGTAACAAGAACTGCCTCCCTAGGGTCAAGAAATTTGTGTGCTGAGACATTAATGGGGCCTGTATCTCAGGAAAATCACTACAAACTTTTAGAGGGTCCTACAGTGTATTTGTATGACCACAGGGTAGATCCGTGTTTCTGCTCTATGTTCCTTAAACATGTTCCTGAACCTCCAGGTCTCTAGATCCGTGCTCATGTGATAGCCACTGGCCATGTGTGGCTGAGTCTTGGGTCACGTTTTCTTTCTTTCTTTCTTTCTTTCTTTCTTTTTTTAAAAATAATTTTATTGAGAATTTCTTACATGCATATAAGGTGTTTTGATCAAATCCATGCCCACTCCCTCCCCTCCAACTCCTCCCATATCTCTTCATCACTTTTTTCTGATAACTTCAT
>NW_008331484.1:805980-832522 GCF_000622305.1 Nannospalax galili | reverse complement strand
TTCTTCTTTTTAATGAGGCTTTTGGCTACTCTAACATTCTCCCCTCTGGAAAGGTAACCCTAAAACCTTTTAAGGATTAGATAAGTGCTCCCAAATACTTTTGATATTTTTTTCACCTTTGGATCAGAGTATGTTGCTAAGAGGCCCAAGGACATTTTGACTTTTAGCCAAGAAACTGGCTACTTTTCTTTGGAGTCTTTTTACACTAACTGCCTAGCCAATTCCTACCTCCTATTCTTTTTTTTTTAATATTTTAAAAATTATTTTTATTTTATGTGTTTGAGTGTATTGCCTGCACATGTATTAAGTACACCCGTGTCATGCAATGCCCACGGAAGTCAGAAGGAGGCATCGGATTCCCCTGGAACTGGAGTTACCGATGGTTGTTAGCCACCATGTGGGTGCTGGGAATCGAACCTGGGTCCTCTGCAAGAGCAGTCAGTGCTCTTAACTGCTGGGCCTTCTCTCCAGCCCCCCACCTCCTATTCTTATCACATGATCCTCTGAAGAGATTATCCAGCTTTCAGATAGGGAACAGGGAAGCAGACTGCTCTGGCTTCTTCCATGCTGAACAGTGACACAGGGTGAGGCAATTGGGGTACCCCTTCAGTGGGTCTATCTAAAAGACTCCTAAATTGCATAACTCTTATCACCACGTGGAGGCAGGATCCGGGTACTCTCAGGCATCCCCTGAGTTCTCAGCCCCATGCCAGGGGTGGGGGTGGGGGGCAGAACATGCACTCTATGGTGGTCTGCTGAGATCACAGCACCCCTTTCAGGCTATCTGCTAAGATCTCTGGGTCACGTTTTCAAGTGAAAAGAATAAAGCAAGAAACAAGAAAAAAAGCCACAGTGTATCCCTAAATAACTTTATATTGATTAATATTCAAATAATGATAGTTTTATCCACTAGGTTAAATAAATTATCAACATTAGGATAATAGGGGAGGCAAGGCAGATTTATGGCAGAGATCATATGTGGTATGTGGGCTTAAGTGCTTTTGTTTAGTTTTGCTGAAAACCTTAAACTGCTTTAAAAACAAGAAAGTGTAAATTAGGCATTGTGGCATATCCTTGTAACACCAGCACTCTGGATACAGAAGCAGGAGGCTAGTGAGTTCCAGGGCAGTCTGAACTACACAGCTACTTTGAAACCAATCTAGACTGCATAATGAGACCCTGTTTAAAAAAAAATCAAACCAAACAGGTGCTGAAGAGATGACTGAGCAATGAAGAGCACTGGCTGCTCTTGCAGAGGACCTGGGTTCAATTCCCAACACCCACATGGCAGCTCACAACCCTCTGTAGCTCCACTTCCAGGGGATCCAATGCATTCTCTGGCCTCCATGGGCACTACACACACATGGTGCACAGACATACATGCAGGAAAAATACTCATGCACATAAAAACAAATAAATTTTTAAATAGAAACCAAAAAACCTTTTATAAATAAATTCAATCAATATAACATAAAAATTAAGTTCACCAGTTTCTTTTTACTTTTTTAAGTGTAGTTACTAGAACAATTAAAATTACATACACAAATTAAAGATATGCTAAGCCAGGTAAGATAGCTCACAATTGTAATCCCAATACTCAAGAGGCAGAGGCAGAAGAATTGCTATGAGCTCCAGGCCAGACAGAGCAAGTTCCTGCCTTTAAGAAACAGACAGGCAGCATATTTCCCCCATTTTTTTTTTTTAGCATTTCATATATGAATGTTGTATTTACATCATTCCTACCCCTCCCTCTCCCCTTCTAACTCTAGGTATCTCCCCCCACTCCCTCTCAATTTCATGACCTTTTCTTAGATTATTATTGTTTTATATATATATATATACATATGTACACATATATGTGTGTATGTGTGTATAATCTACTGAGTTACATATATATATACACACACACATTTATGTGTGTATATGTATATAATCTGTTAGTACTGTGTCCATTTAGTGGTGATACATATATGCTTAGGCATGACCACCTGAGATTAGATAACCTATCAGGGAACTCATCACTGGAGAAAACTGATTCTTCCTCCCTCAACAGCTATTGATTACCTGTAGCTCTTCATCTAGAGGTGGGACCTTATCAAATTTCCTCCATCCACATCGGCATGTCAACTGGTGTCATTGTGCAGGTCTTTTTTAGGTAACATTATTGTTGAGATTTCATAGATGCAGTTTCCCTTTCATGTCTGGAAGACACTATCTAGCAGCAGGCATCCTGGTCTTCTGGCTCTTACAGTCTTTCTGGCACTTCTGTGATGTTCCTGTTGGGGACAGGATGTCTCTGCTGGGGACAGAGATTGCATTGTAGATGCATCAGTTAAAGCTAGGCACCCAATGGTTGCTTATTCTCTGCCTTTTGGCCAGTTGTGGAACTTTGTAATAGTCTTCATCTGTTGCAAAAAAGAAGCTTCTTTAAAAAATTTTTAAATTTATTTTTTTATTTTGTGTGTATGTGTTTTACCTGCATGTATGTAAGTGTTCTGCATGCATGCAGTACATGCAATGGCCAAAAGAGGGCATCAGATCCCCTGGAATTGGAGTTTGAGACAGTTGATAGCTGTTGTGTGGATGCTGGGAACTACAGTCAGGTCCCTTGCAAGAACAGCCAGTGCTCTTCAGAGTTGAGCTGTCTCTCCAACCCAAAGAGGTTTCTTTGCTGAGTGGTGAAAGTTACATCTATTTGGGGCGATAAGGCTATATTTAGAAGATAGGTAGAAATTACAGTGGTTTAGGAAGGTGGCTGCAGTAAGTTCTCCTCTAGGGTCTATGACCTCTCAAGGATGGGGAGGATATTTTGCCTGACATATTCCTATTGCTTCTCTAATATGTGAAAAACGAAAATGTTTTTCTGAGAAAACATCACTTCTCATCCAATACTTCATCAACCCCTACTCCGTGTCATCGAGCTCATTATCAAAATGTGTATGTCAAGCCTGTCACAATACATAGTGCATAGAACCCTGTTTAACTGTTATTTTCTTTTTTTAAAAATTTTCACTTATTTAATTTTTATTTTATATATATGAGTGTTATGCTTGCATTTATGTAAGTACACCTGTGTCATGTAGTACTCACAGAGGACAGAAGAAGGCACTGAATCCCCTGGAACTAGAGTTATGGACAGTTTCTAGCTGTCATGTGGGTGCTGAGATTCGAACCCAGGTTTTCTGCAAGAGCAGCCAGTGCTCTTAACCACTGAGCCACCTCCCTCCAGCCCGTTAACTGGCATTTTCTAAATGTACTTGGCCATGGGATCTATTTCCTACTGAAGAGCTATTTACACCTTGCAGTTCTGAGGAAGACATCCTAGAAAACATGGCTTCACATTGTCTAGAGTGTTGGGATTCAACTGACAACTTATTATGTGGTTCTAAAGATCGGAGCAAAACCTTGAGTTGAGAGTATGAGAAGCTTGTTCAGATAGGGAAAGTTTGATGGGGAACCAGGTTTTTCATCAGTGTCTCTTGGGAAAGTTCATAGCTAGGTGACTGCTGATAAGGGATGAAGTTCAAAGACTGGAGCAGAGAATTGGAGAAGGAAGATGAGCTTAGGTTCAGTTTCCTAAGACACGTGAATCTTAACTTTTTACTGCTTGGGTTGCTAAAGCCTTTGAGGAACCAGCTCCATAGGGAACATCAAAGTTCTAGCTGAGGCATGCAAAGACAGAACCCTCAACAGAAACTAGAAAACACGAAATTCCAGGAAGAAACAGTGACTCGAGGGCTACAGAGATTTCAGATATATGACATAGGACCTAACAGTGAAGTCAAAGCCAACTTTGAAGACTGGGCCACCACATACCTTCTCCATGCTCACCCCAGGGAGCAACCCCTTAGGGTTTATCTCAGCAGACAGAGCAAAGCCATGACTGTGGCCTCTGATGGCCTCTGACAGAACTTTCTACTTGGGCAATCAGAAGCTATTTCTTATGCTCGACACTTGACTGTGCTGTCAGATAGTGTCCTAAGCTGTGTATTATGTAGCTAGATTTCTGGGATTCAAATGTGAATGGAGGTTTCTCCTGGAAAAACCTCCAAATTTTTCTTGTTGCTTACCAACTTCTTCACAGATACTGAAGATACTGCTTTGTAGAACTGCTTTCCAGAAATACCAAGCATTTACTCTAGGTAACGTTTATTTTTTTTTCAATGCTGGAGGTTGAATTCAGGCCCTCTTGTGGGCTAACAAGCACTCTATCACTCAGTGATAGACTAATCTTTTTTTATAGCTTTATTGAGGTATAACTTGTATACAATAAACTTCACCAGCCTGAAGTGCGAATGGCTTTTAGTACATGTATAATGAAGTAACCGCCACCACAGAAACATTTTAAAATACTTCTATCATCCTAAAATTTTTGTTGGACTCTTTTGCCCCAATCTTATGCTCAGCTCCAGAAACTGCTGATCTGATTGTTTTTTTTTTTTCTTTTTTAAAAATAATCTTCAGGGCCTGGGGAGATGGCTTGGTGGTTAAACACACTGGCTGCTCTTGCAGAGGATCTGGGTCCAGTTCCTAGCACCCATATGGCATCTAACAACCACCTACAACTCCAGTTCCAGGAATCCAATGCCCTCTTCTGACCTCCATGGGCACTGTGACACAGTGCACTTACATGCATGCAGGCAATACATTCATACACTAAAAATAATAAAAATTAAATATAAAAATTAAAAAAACAAAAACCAAAAAGTCTTCACATAAAATTTCATGTAAATGGAGTAAACGGTATGGGGTCTTTTGTTTCTGGCAGTCAGCCCTTTGTTTGCTATGATGCTTCTAAGATTCCCTGTGTTGTATCACTGCTCAGCTCCTTTTCGTTGTTAATATTCCATTGTCCATCAGCAGCATCTTTTCATCTATACATCAATTGTTGAGCAGTTGGATCATTGGCAGTGTGGTACTCTTATGATCTAATGATGCTATAAATATATACATGTCTTCAGTGGATATGCATTTTCATTTCTTTTGGGCAATACCTGCTAGGAGAATTACCAGGTCATATGATAAGTGTATGTTTAACATTTTAAGAACTTCATTGTTCAAAATGGTTATATTATTTTTGCATTCCCACCAGCAACAAATGAAATTTCCTGTTGCTCTATGGTCTTATCAACCCAGTTGTTGTCACTCTTTTCAATCTTAGCTCTTCTAGTTTAGATGTTACAGCATCTCTGTGGATATTGAGTTGAATTTCCCATCATGCCAAGCATCTATCAATTCATGTGCTTTTTGACTATTTGTATGTTTTTCCTTTGACAATGTGTATGCAAATATTTTCCTTGCTTTATTATATTATTGTTTTCTTATTTTTATGTTTTGGTTGTTAGCCTTAGCCTTTAACGGCTGTGCTATCCCTCTAGCCCTGTTTTCTTATTTTTGAGTTGAAAGATAAATTTATGTTATGTAGATATGAGTCATTGGTCAGGTGGCTATCTCATAAATATTTTCTATAGGTTAATGGCTTACTTTTTCATTTTCTTAGTTATGTTTTTGACAAGCTAATATCTTAAAATTTTGTAAAGTCTATTTTTCTTTTTTTGAGACAGGATTTCGCTCTGTAGCACAGGATAGTCTGGAATTTGCTATGTAGCACGGGCTGACCTTAAACTTGCAGTGATCTTTCTGCATTTCTCTTCCTTCCAAATGTTGAAAATACAGGCATTCCTTCCAAATGTTGAAACTATAGGTGTGCATCATCACATCTGGCTTTATGAAGTATTAAAATGATTCTTTTTCCATTTTTTTGAAGCAGCTATAGCCCCAACTAGCCTGAAATTCTCCATGAAGACCAGTTGTCCTCCATCTCACAGAGATCCAGGGACCTACCTCTGCCTGCTGAGAGTTGGGATGCACCATTATGCCCAGCCTACAATCTGTTTTGAATTGAATTTTTGATATGTTGTGAGGCAAAGGTCAAGGGACCTTTCTCAATGTAAATATCTAGTTACTTATTAAAAACTGTCTTCTTCTGACCTCCACAGTATTTCAAAACTCAATTGGTCACAGAAATATGGGTTTATTTCTGAACTTTCAACTCTGTCACAACGTACCTGTCTTTATGTCATTACTGCATTGTTATTGTTATTATAGCTTCTATGGTAAGTCTGAAATCAAGTAGTGCAGGTCCTCCTTAGTTCTTTTAGAAAGTCATCTTTGCCTATGCTACATTTGAAATGAAGCTTTAGTGCCTCAGAGGTGAAACATGTATAATTTACAAACACACACACACACACACACACACACAACACGGACACACAGGCAAATGTACCTGACTTCTGACTCCATATCATGAAGCTGGATTCCACTCTCTTGTGGTCACATCTCATTTTCTTATGGAAATGTCAGCTCTAAGAGAGCAGGGAACCACACTGGCTTTCTTCATCTCTCAGTCTCAAGTAAAATAGCACTTCTGGTAGTTTCCAGCAAATGCCCAGTAGATCGAAGACGGACACTTAGTGGCTTATCTCTGGCACCAAAGACAAGAGAAGACTGTATCTAGAGTTTAAGTTTCTAAATTTCTTTTCTTTTTTATTTATTAACTTTATTGCATGCGTATGAATGTATTGCCTGCATGCATATAAGCACACCCATGTCGTACAATGCCCATGAAGGCCAGAAGAAGGTGTTGGATGCCCTGGAACTGGAGTTATAAATGGTTGTTAGTCGCCATGTGAGTGCTAGGAACCAAACCTGGGTCCTCTGCAAGAGCAGCCAGTGCTCCTAACTGATGAGCCATCTCTCTAGCCCCCTAAATTTCTTCATATTTTTCTATCGTACAATCTGAGTGGAGAAGACAGAGAAGAAAGGAAAAGTGGAAAAAAGAGAGGAATTGAAGTAAGAAGTGGATAAGAACATTACTAGAAAGTTCTTTCAGAGGCTTTTGTTTTGATACATCTCATCCTGTTACCTGTAGCTTCCAGCCACTAAACATGCGCATGCCTATTCTTTGTTTAAAATGCTCCGTGATGCCCAGTGATTCATTGACCCAAAACCGAAGCTCAGACAGCACACAACATTTCCTTCCTGACTTAGTGCTAGGAAAATAAAGAACAGATACGCAGGCCAGATCAGATCCAGAGGTCAGCAGCAGGCAGAACCCAGCAGAGCCATTCAGCAATCACAATGCTTCCAATTCTCTGAGAGCTAAAGGGACCAATGTTCAACTTTTCTCCCTTACAATTTAACTCAGAAAAGACTCATATCTCAAAATTCTCTATCACTGTATCTTCTTTTGAAATTTTGAGACGTGGATGTCAGAAAAGAAATAACTTGGTATCAGTCTGAGAAGAAAAATAACTGCAAAATAAGTAAGGAATGTGTGACTGAAGACCAAGGTGACTTTAACACAGAACCTCTAATTCGTGTGGCATGCAATCTTCTTAAACAATGATTACAGATAGTAAACATGCATTAGAAGAGTCTGGCCTGTCATTAATTGCTACACAAGAGCCCATCAACCAAATTCTCTCTTCAAGTAAACACATGTTCCTTCCATTGAAATGAATGGGTGTCACAGGTAACTGGGAGAACGTGGTTCTGGAAACTTACAAGACATTGTGAAGACTGATTTGCAAACAATTATTAAGGAAGATTTCTACCCAAAGCAACCATCCATCAGGAAGAGACTACATCATTATTTCAACAGTCAAGGAAACACTTGCTTACTGTAGATTTCACAAGAGCAACACAGCAGGCGCTGCTGAGGGGAATCCAAAATGAGACATGGCCCTGGCTCCTTTGCTCCCAAATCTACGAGTGGGGAACCTGGCCAGCATCTCTTGTGTCTGGCTTATTCCTTTTGTTCTCAGTTTAAAGGCCATTTTCTCTGGATGATTTATGTCTGCCTGATAAGATGTACAGTATTTGTTAACAATCACTTGCTTAGAGCCTGTTTCCAGCTCCAAGGACAGAGGGAGGCTGTTTATCCTGCCAGGCTCTGGATTTCTTGATATGAACACAGATCCTGAAGCCAGAGGTCTGTGTCCAGATCTCAGCTCCATCACTATTCTCTGGAAAAAAAATCATTTGGCTTCTCCAGGCATTGGTATACCTTATCTGAAAGACAGAGATGATACTTTTGTAGTCTGTACCTTATGAAACTGTCCTAAGGTATCATTAAATGAGATCAAGGCACTAAATGGCCAGCCAAGTGTGTGTTAAGGCTTCAGTAATAAGTAAAATAAAATAACAACAGCTAAATAGGATGGATCTTTTAGACAAGTAGACATAATTGTGGTCATCATTAAAAGAACAACATAACTATGGTAACTGTTACTGAGTCCTCAGGTTGGGTCAGATACTGTGCTAGAGGTACATGTACTCAGCGAACATAGGAATGTGGATATCAAGGCATCAATACAGCCTGGCCCTTTAGGCTTTTCTCTCTGAGCATGTCATTATTTATTAGAGAAGTCAGAGCATCAGGACAGTCTATGCCTTGGTGAGACATGAGTCACTGGAGAAATCAGACTTGGAAAAAATGAATGACAGAACACAGTATAATGAAAGGACCATACAAAATTTAGCTGAGTGAAGAAACCAACAAGGGATCAAGAAGACCCAAGGATTCTCAACACCTGGAGCTGTCACCTCCCATGGGCTTGAATGAGTAATGGGGAGAGGGCATTTCCAAGGTGTAGTGAGAGCTACAATCAAGGGAGTGGAGCCACTGCCAGGTTACATGATGCAAGAGAGGAACCCAGCCATGCCCAGACCACATGAGGCAGGAGCAGACAGAATCTCTAGGCTGCTCTCCTCCCACTTGCTGAGCTCCTGTTGCTACTTTTAATGGCTCTACCCTGAAAGAAGCCAGAGAGTGATGGACCCCAGGGAATTCAATCCAGAGTCACCTTTACCTGGGGGAGAGAACAACATAGATAAAGACAGGCAAAGGATGGATCTGTCTGGAAAATCAAACAGAGTAATGTGCACAGAACTGTTGACCATCATGTCTTCTTGATTATATTAGAAAGATTACAGGAAATGTGCAAGGTTGACGTTTAAACTGAACAACACTGGTGAAACCATGGCTATGTTAACGAAGACATGTTTTATTTTTTGGTACAACTAATGAAGATGTGAAAATGTAGGGAGCATCAGTGCGGTGTCTATTATCCCTCCTCAGCCTTCACTGAGAGACAAAAGCTCATGCTGTCAGACTCCAAACTTGCAAATGACCCAATTATTAGATTTAGCTGAATTTAAGAACCTTAGCTTTGCTAATGACTGAATCATAACCAACTGTCCCTCCCTTTCCATTTTCTTGTCTAACATCATCTGACTAAGATGGAGGCACTTTTCTGTTAGTTCAAAGCGGTAGCATTTGTCTTGAAGTTACCTTTTATTTCTTTGTGTGATATAATACATACAAAAATTTCAATCTAAGCTTTTTGTTGTTGTCTTGAAACAGAGGAGTATATCCGTGACCCAGGCTTGCCTTAAACTCACCGTAGCAGAGGACGACTTTGAACTCTTGATCCTGCTGCCTCTACTTCCCAAAGGTTGAGATTACAGACGCATACCACCAATACCAGCCATTTAACACCATTTTAAAGTGCACGGTGGAGCAGCATTACATGCTTCTTGTGTAAACATCATCAGCACCTCTCTCTCTAAATTTTCCTCCACCCTACATGGAAACTACATCCAGTAAATGACAGGTCTCTATTTCTTCCTTCTCCAACCTCTGTAAACCACCATTCTTCTTTCTTTCCGCATGGAAGTGGCTGTTCCAGGTACCTCATCTAAGCAGAATTCCACAATACTTGTAATGGTAACTGGCTTGTTTCATTTAGCACAGTGTTCTCAAGGTTTATTCATGTCATAGCATGTGTTAATTTCTTTCCTTTCAAAGGCTGGATACATCCAGTGTGTGATACCTACATTCTGTTTATCGACTCATGAGTCACCCCGGCTGTTGTGAATAAGCCGTGCTACACAACACAAATACCTGCTAAAGTCCCGGATTTCAATTCTTTGGAGATGAAATGGCCAGATTATGTGGTAATTGTCTTTTACTTTTTGAGAAGCCATCACATTGTGTCTACAATGGTCATACATTTCACATTCCTGCCAACAAGGTGCAAGGACTCTAATGTCTCCACACCCTTGCCTTGACTTAATTTCTAGTTTCTGTTGTTGTTTGCTGTTGTCAATAGCCATTTTAATGTGTGAGCATTGGTATTTTGTTTAGGTTTTGATTTGCATTTCCTTAATGTTCAGTACTGCTGAGGGTCTTTGATGTGACTTTTTTGCTATTTGTTTATGTTCTTCAGAGACTTGTCTATTCAAGTCCTTAGCCCATTTCCAAATCAGACTGTTTGGTGTTGTCATTGGGTTGTAGGAATTCTCTGCATCATCCTTCATCTACCTAGCATTAAGATTTTTCCTCTTGGCAACAGAGGGGTAAGAACCCCCTCTCGCCCTTCTCCTTTGCTGTAGTGCTCTACTAGGAGGCACCAACAGGGAGCAGATGAAGGATGCTCCTAGCTCACAAATGACAACCAAAACCTTTTTAAAAAATTTTTTTGAATTCTGATTAGAATTAATTAGTTTGTATAACTAAAAAGGTCAGTGAGAGAGTCTTCATTAACTTACATAGAGTTTGAAATAATTCACAAATGATATTTCAATTATTAAGAGCAAAAAAATTGTTTTCATTTTACCTCACAGTGGATCATGCTCATCAAGACATGAGAAACTCGGGCCCAGAGCAGTGGCTCTCCAAACATTTTGACTAAGGATCTCATGGGCAGAACAAGAGATCTTATGATCTACATATTTCACCCAATTCCACTTTTTAAACATAAAAACTTAATTACAAATGGCAAAAGTAAACATTTGAAAATATTAAGTCAAGTAAGGGTAGTAACAATAAAGCATGACCAAGACAAAAACCTGTGATGTATAGAATTAATTGTGTGTGTGTGTGTGTGTGTGTGTGTGTTAACAAAGATACCTGAATATAGTGGAAATACAGCCATTTGCTGGTGTATATACCTATACAGTTGTTGTTGCAGTGTTGATAAGCATTGCAAATGAGCAACGCTTAACATAGAGTTAATGTCAGGGCCTTTCGTAAACCCACTTATTCACTACTGAGTAGATCATAGAATATAATAGTGAAAATTGAGGAACTCTAGAACAGAAGGACTACATTTTAAAATCTTTGTTCAGTGCCCATCAGATGAATCCTTTGGAACCTTGAGTGTCCATGGAGTATATCTTCGAGAAATACTGCTGCTATAGTTTGGATCTAAAAGCCCATGTGTAGGAGGCTCAGTCCTCAGTTTGATGCTACTAGAAGCTGGTGGAAACCTGTAAGAGGTTGAGCCTAGTGTGGGGTGTTGAATTTTGGGGGTCATGGTCTCAAAAGGGTTTGTGAGATGCCAGTCTGTTTCTCTCTTTCTTTTGCTTCTGGCCCTGAGATTAAGGCTTCCTCACATAACACTCTGGCCACCACATGCTGCATCACTACAGGCCCGAAAGTAATGGTACCAAACAACCACAGGTGGAAGCCTCTAGCACTGTGGGGCAAACACATCTTTTTCTTTTTAAGTTGATCATCTCTGGTACTCTGTTACAGTAATGGAAAGCTGACTAACACGATTGCAGTAAAATAAGACCTCATCAGGTATGCATTCTACCTCCTAATATGTGAAAATATAACTGACATTGTGGTCTCAAGATTTCTTTTACTATAACTAAAGCCCAGTGACCTTTATCAGCAAGTTGTCCATTGACGTATACAGCACAGTAATGTTGAGCAGAGCTTGAGTTTCCAGCTTATTTGGCTATAAGGGTGGATAAGCACAGACCATAATTCTACAATATGTTCATAATGTGCATCAGATAACAAGTCAAAGTAGCTGTAAAACGCTGTACCATGAGAGCCAATTCAACCTTTTAACTTTTACACTGGCTACAAAAATAACTGCCATAAAAGAAAATCAGACGCACTGAACAGTTCACAGTATGAATGCCCTTGTGTAGGTGGAAGTTGGGTGCTATTTTCTTTCTTATGGTGAAACTTGTAGTTAAAATGACAACTTTTCCCTAGAATGTCAAACTGAGGATTTTAAATCACTGATCATTGCACGGCTGATGTGAATTTTCTGGTCATCTAGTTGTGGCACTAGAGAGTACTGGGAGTTGCAGGTAAACTTTTTCTTTGTCATTATGCTGTTATTTCTCTTTTGTCTATGCAGACTATAAACAGATTGTGAAATATGTGGCAACTCAGATGAGGAATAACTGTAAAGCCACCTTTGAACAGCATACCAGTTTTCTTGCTTCTCTACCCAAAACTACTCCCCCTGTGTTCTTGACCTTGACACTTAGGACTTCATTTATTTTCAGAGTACCTGGAGGCTTGGAGGCACCAGAGTGAGGGTGCAGGCATGCAATGGGTCTATTAATCTTGTTCTTTTGTTATATTTTATGATGCTGTAATGTGCTGGAAGCTTTCAGAACCTGGAGAGAGCCTACTCTTCCCAGAACTAGTGAATTTCTATAGCCACATCTTTCATACACACCAACCAATTTCAAGCCCACATCCCCTAACTATGGCTTTCATCTAACTTTCAAATACCAAGCCAATATTGCCTCTGCCCTACATCACCTCAGAGCCATGTATGAAGCAATCAGAGTCAGCCTCTGTAGTCCAAAGTCCTCGGGAAATTTCAAACTAGCCAATGCTGAGCTGTTCACTCTGCCCTGTTGCTTTTTCCTGTAACAACAAGGTTCTAGTTTATGTTTCCCCTTATTCTGTTCTGGCTCCTAACCAAACCTGGTGCTCCTCATGTGTCCTAGAATGATGCCATTCTTCCTTCTCTCAGGAAATGTAAGTCATAAATTATTCTTTCAATAGCATTAGCCTCTCCATGTAGTCACTCAGTCTCTTCCGTAAATAAAATCCCACAGGTACAAACGAGGCAATAGGCATTCAAATATTCTTATGAAAATGGTCATTTGATTTCAGTTCTGGCTCAGAGGTAACCTTTTTACATGAAAACATTGTAAGTGACACACACAGAGCTCAGAATAAGAGTCAGGTATTCCATCTGTGTCTTCCTATTGCCACGTGACATAATGGTGCAAAGAGAAGCTCACTCTAGTGCTGACTTTCTATAAGGACATCAAAGTCCAGAAAATGTGTGTCACTTACCAAATGCAAACCTGTGGAACAAATAAACACATAGAGCCTTGCTCTTCCAGTCACTCATACAGAGCCACCAGTACAACAGCACACTGAGGACAATTGTCTTGAACACTGGACTGAATGCTTGATTCTGTGACCCTTGTTGTATATGCTTCAGTCACTAGACTCTCACAGCAAAGCAATGGAGTGAATACCATTCTTATCCCATTTCAGAGAAGAGAATTTAGAGGTAAAAGGCATTGGTCCAAGGTCACACTAGTGTCCTAAGATTTGACAGGTCAAGTCTAAATCTGTAGTCCATTCTCTAAGACTGTTCTCCATACCATCGGCCAAAGCTGGATGAGGTGGTTTCTCTCCCATGACACAGAATTCAAGAGTACATTTCCCTTTGCAAATAAAATACCAGTCTGAAAACCTCAACCCCTACTTGGCATCTCCCATTGGCTGGCAGATGGTGCCCTGTTCCTTCCAAACCAAACATATTTTTGGTAGGTTTTCAGATGGTCCAACTCCGGAAAACACTGGGAAATAGACAACCCTTTTGGAGTCCAGTGATTGCTTTTCCTAGAATTCAGTGTTCTCACTGCCTCTGCAAATGACGCAGGTCACTCTATACTCAGTGCTTCTGTGGTCAGTGCTTAAGTCCAAAATTATTTCTATGATTTTTAAACCCATCATAATTCTGTCTCTCTTGTTTGGAAACCCAGCAAGAGCTCAATTCAAATGGACTCAGCTTCTGATTCCAGCTGTATAGCTTTTAGCTGTATGACCCCGAGCCTTGATTTCTTCATCTGTAAGATGGCTATAGTAACTACAAACTTCTCAGTTGTGCATGTGTGTGTGTGTGTGTGTGTGTGTGTGTGTGTGTGTGTGAGTGTGTGTGTGTGTGAGTGTGTGTGTGTGTGAGTGTGTGTGTGTGTGAGTGTGTGTGTGTGTGAGTGTGTGTGTGTGTGAGTGTGTGTGTGTGTGAGTGTGTGTGTGTGTGAGTGTGTGTGTGTGTGAGTGTGTGTGTGTGTGTGTGTGTGTGTGTGTGTGTGTGTGTACACTTGAGGGGGGTGCATGAGCATAGTGTGCTTGTAGAAATTGGAGGACGATCCTCAGGAATATCATCCATTCCCTTTGAGACGGAGTCTCTCATTGGCCTAGAGCTCACCGATTCAGCTAGGCAGACTGACAGGGAGCTTCAGGGAACCCCCTGTTTTCACTTCCCCAGGATTAGAGTCGCAAATACACACCACCACATTTGAAATTTTTATGTGGATTTTGGGTATCAAACTCAAGTTCTTGTGCTTGCAAGGCAAGAGCTTTATCTATGGAGCCCCTGTTCCCCCCATAGCCCTTCGATTTTTTAATATAGATATAGATAAAAATGATAGTCCAGTGTGCTGTGCTAAGATGAATTCTTAACATGATTAGTGCTCTATAATGATGGTTTGGCTATGAGAAATATTCTCCAATTCCCACATATGCAATTTGGAAATAAAGTATAACTAGCTTTCAGAGCCACAGAAGAACCTGACTCTATATTATGGATCTACTTCCAACTACAGCTGATAAACCAGCCATAAAAGTCAATGCTGGCCTAGCACATCTGAGAATTCATGAGATACATAGAAAGTCTGTTGAAACTAGACAATAGAATAAATAAAGATCAAACAACATATCTAATAAAGAATGTGAGAATGCATTCTATAGTTTCTCCAAATGTTTGAGATTTTCATGTCATAAAATTCTAGAAAAAGTATTTTTAAAATCAATTCAGCAGATATTAAATGGGAAAGAAGAGCAAAATGTCCTTATGTCTACTCTCCCACTTTGGAGCCAGATGACCTTGGTTATGTCAGTCAGCTTCTATGGATGCCAGTTTTGTCCCCTGTAAAAAGAGTACTGGGCCAGATGATCTCAGAGACCTCTTCCTGTTGAGCCACTCTGCGAGTCAATGACACCACTGTTCCTGCCCTTGTTCTCAGGAGATATTGTTGCCACAATAACTAATGCTGCCCCAAGTAACATCACGTAGCAAAGTCCAGTCACGAACAGGAATTCTAGCACTGTGACTGTGAATTCTAATCCCTCTTTGTTCATACCAGCCTTGAATGACCTTGGGCAGAGCCCTCCACTTCAGCTAACCGCTTCAGATACCTGACGAGGCGAAAAGCTCCAGGGCTCTGCTAGATCATTTCTAACTCCTTATACACCATAAACTACCCTCCAAATGCCCTCACAGTGCCACCTACCACAAATCATAAAAGTAGGCTTTTTCCTTGGATAATTCTCAGTGTGTTTTCACTTCAGCTGTAGAAGTTCCCCCACCCAGCCCCTTTTCAAATTAAAACCATCCTTCCAGGAAGGCCAAATGCAAGTGTTGGATTAAACAACTATCATAGCTATAGCAAAGTCAAAGTTTGGAAGGAGAACAAAAAGTAGAAACTAAATATATTATCAAATATTTTTGAGTAGATATATTTTATGATAAGATTGACACTATAATCCCCGCCCTGAATTTGTCAAAAAAGTTTAATATTTTTATTAATTAATAATCAAATAATGACAGTGTAAATAGTGTGTATTTAGCATTATGCTAAGGGATTTACATAGTATGTTCATTAGTATGCTTACAGCTGCAATAAAGAGAAGGCAAATCAAGTGTTTTCAACAATAAGAGTTTCCTGTTTCATGTAACTGTTGACCAAGGAGTGACTTCTTTCTGGGGTGGTTGATTGCACATCACAACACACAATGGGAGTCTATCCTCCAGCTCTGTCACTCTCGGGGTAAGGCCAACATCTCCACTTGAGATTGCACAGTGGTTTCAGAGATTCCGGGTATACACAGATATTCCAACAGCTAGCAAAGTGGGCCTCACACATGTCTCCTTCCAAAGGCCAGGAAATATCTCCCAAAAGGTCCCCCCTGTGTGTTCCCCTCACGTCTCCTAGCCCAGGATCAAATCAATACAAATATTAAAGCCAATCAGTGACAAGGAGAATGAGCCTGCCAGTATCACTTTAGATCAATCATGACTGACCCCAACTCACCTTGAATGTGGGGCATTTGACCACGCCAGCCAAATAAAACTGGGTTCCACTGGCAATGTGGCTACACTGGGAATGGCGGCTGAAGAAGTAGCCCACACTGTGGACCACATACATATTACCATTTTAATAAACAGTCCTCGAGGAAATGTTACTGGTAGATGAGGAGACTGAAACTCAAGAGAAGCCACATCATTTGCCCACAATCCTATAACCTATAACCAGAAGTTGGAAAATTCTGCACTCATAACCATCATATATGACATTTCAGTGTGTGTAAGAAACATTATAGAGTTTAGTAAAATATATAGAATCTCAGACTTCACACGCAGAAGCTCTGATTCAATAATCTAGTAGGACCTCTCATTCTTCATTTCTTTAAAGACAGGATGTCATGTTTCCAAGGAGAGCTTTGAACTCCTGATCCTGCTGCCTCCACCTTCCAAGTACTGAGATTACAGGCAGGCACCACTACACTTGGCTTCTTCTCCGTTTTTAATAATCTCAGCAAATTTGGATACAAATAGCATAAAAACTGGATTTTGATAGGAGATAGGATTGGATATCATTTGGATCCAAGTCTGATTTAAAACAAACAGAGCTAATTTTCTGGGAGTCCTGGACTCAATGTCTATAAAAGCCATGCATCATTCCATGCACCCCCAGGGAAACATCTCAATCATCTGTAGCCTGCACACATCAGCCCCATCTACTGACTAGAGGGTACTCCCTAAGGGGAGAAGAATGTAGACAGCACATTTAAATGAGGAGAGTGAGAGTCAAAAGAAAACTTAGAGGTTTCCTAAGTAATCAATGAAAAAATTTAGATTTATAGTTGAGGACAGTCTAATGTTTGGAGTAGGGGAGGAATCTATCATAAGCCTTCAAATATTGGGTAGGCATTATGAGTAAAGGATGCTCAGAGGTAGCGCTGGTACTCAGAAACTATGCAGAGACTCATTTTATTTTATTACGAGAGAACAAACTGATAATGAGCACTGTGCAGCCATGTGAGACTCAGCCTCACAAAGCATTCCGAATTGATTTAAGCAGTGCCTGGCAGACCTGTATCTGCCATCAGTGCTGCAGCAGTTATGGTGCATGAAAAGAAGCATTGTACAGATGTCTCCAAAGATACACTGGGATCTTCAGGCACATCCTCTGTGTTCACTTTTCACTATGGTCATTTCTATTGTACACTTGGGGTGTTATTATGCATTCATGTCCTATTTACTCAAATTCATAACTATGTCTAACTTCACTGCGTCCTCATAGCGTCTTCAAAACCATGCTCATGGTGGGTACTTCACACACACCCGGCAAGTTAAAAAGAATGACCTAGAACAACAAGGGAGTATGTTCAGATGGAAGCACTGCCAAGGTGGGAGTGACCTTTTGGACATTTGCTCTGCTTTTACCACCCTTTTAAACAGCACCTTTCGAAATCACATTAATCATGGAGTAGTCAAAGGTACAAAGGTCCTCAACTTTGTGGCAAAATTATTTTTCAATGTGCACATATTTTCTTCACTTTTTAATCCTATGGTTGCTGAGTAAAGTATGTGGACTGTCCCTTGGGCATACTCACCAAAAAACAGAACCCCCCATGACACTACCAAAAGTCTGCATTTCAATCTTGGGTAGAAAAGCAGCCACAGCTAAAAGTGAGGGCAAGTGGAGATGGAGGAGATGGAGGCAGGGAAGTTGCTGAGAAACGTGTCTCTCCTGCAGCCCGTGTATTGCTATGTTGACTAAGATTGGGGAATCATTAACATGTAAGATAAGAAATAACTTCTTTCTCCTGTCTTTGTTTTTTTTTTCCTTTAAAACAATTTTTTTTACACTTATTTATGTGTATGCGTACAAGCCCAATGGAACTCCTATGGAGGTCAGAGGACAACTTGTAGAAGTCGGTTCTCTCCTTCCACTACGTAGGTCCTGGACTTGAACTCAGGCCTTCACACTTGGCAGCAAGGGCCTTCCCTCTCTGAGCCATCTTGCTTGCTCACTTGTCTCTGTTTCTTAAAGTTCAGCCCATTTCACTTCACAGGATCTTTTCAGAGTTGCTCCCCTCCCCTCATCCTTTTCCCTCATGGCTTCTTTTACATCCTTTGCTTCTCTCCAGGCAAAACCACCACCTGCTCTGGCCCTACAAGTTCCATCAGCAAAGAATCATGCTTCAGCCCTTCCCACACTGTGGAATGAAATCTCTGTCTCTGTTTGGTATCTTAAGATACCAAACCCTAACTTCTCTTCATTACAAAAATAAAACTGGGAACTGGAGAGATAGCTCAGGGCTTAAGAACACTGGCTGCTCTTGCAGAGGACCTGGGTTCAGTTCTCAGCACCCACGTGGTGGCTAACAACTATCCATAACTCCAGTTCCAGGGGATCTGACACCTTCTGACATCCATGGGAATTGCACTACCTGAGTGCATTTAGATACGTGCAGGCAATACACTCATGCACATAAAATAAAAAATAATAAATAAATTATATTTCTTCAAAGAAGTAAAACTGGAAAAGCCAACTCAACTTCTTTTTCCAACTTGAGCATGAGCATTATTTGACAAAAGCAGCTCCAACGTTCCACAAGGTGAGCATCTAATTGGCAGGAGAGCACTGGAAATTTGACAGTATTCTATGGGAATAGGAACCGTCATCTGAAGAGATACCTGCAGCTGTCCCTGGGCAAGTAACAGAGAAAAACAAAAATCTTTTCCATGAGCTCACTGTTAGAAACGGAGTAGGAATCCAATGTCACTGAAGAAGCTACTATAGAATTTTGGTTAAAAGTTTATTTATTTATTTATTCAAATAATTTGTTAAAAGTTTTGGAAAATATGTATGACCTTTGGTTTTGTAATTCCAGTTTCAAGAATTTATTCCTAGCAAATAATTGTAAAATTACACCAATACGTATCTACTTGAAATGTCACTATAGCTTTAAATTTTCTATGACGCAGATCATCAGACACGCTCCTGTGGAAGGAGAGAGTGAGGATGAGCCACTCTGTCCCCTCCGTGTAGCTTTCTTAGTGATGCTTTCCCTGTTCTTCCTCCATTCAGTTCCCTCCGTTCTTCTCTTCTCCATTTTGCTTTCATCAGAATAGCTTCAAATAAATGTCATGTTGGCATCCAAATCATAAGTGCTCCAGTTTGAATCTCTGAAAAATAAGGATTTTTTTCCCATTTCTATACTTTTTTTTTTCTGTTTCTACTTAGATTCGTGGGAAGGCTTTCTAAAAAATGAGTGTTATACTCTCATTCTTTTATAAATCCAATTTAGCAATAGTTTCTTTGTACATGTGTGTGGTATATGTGTATGGTATATGCGTGTGGTGTATGTGCACATGTGTGTGTGTGCGCCATGGGTACTGAAGACAGAGGACACTGGTTACCTGCTTTATCATGCTCTACCTTGTTCCCTTGAGGCAGTTTTTCTCACTGAATCTGGAGCTAGGCTGGCTGCCAGCAAGCTCCAGCAATCCTCCTGTCCTTACCCCCATAGCACTGGAGTTACAAGAGTGCATGACCATGTGCAGGTTTTATATTATTTATTAATAGTGTTGTTGTTGTTGTTGTTGTTGTTGTTGAGACAGGGTCTCACTATGTGGACCAGGCTGGCCTCAAACTCACAGAGATCTGCCTGCTTCTGCCTTCCAAGTGCTGGGATTAAAGGTGTGTGCCACCAAGCCCAGCAATGCACAGCTTTTAAATGTGGGTGCTGAGGACTTGAACTCAGGTCCTCATGTTTGCACAGCAAGAGCTCATATCAAGTGATCATTTTTCCAGTGAAGCAATAATATTTTTTTGTTTTGTTTTATTTAAGACAGGGTTTCACTGTGTAGCCCTGGCTGGTCTCGAACTCACAGAGAACTCATGTGCCTCAGCCTTCCAAGTGCTGGGATTAAAGGTGTATGCCACCACGCCCAGGCTAAAATTTATTTATTTATTTAATTTATTTATTTGTACCATATGCATGCCATTAATATGTTCCCTTACCCTCTGTAAACTAGTAGCTAGAGTTAAAGTCTCAAATGAACTCAGCGTCTTGTTTAGTGTGATTATTAGTACTTAGCAAGAACACTTTATAGGTGGCTCTGTGTATTTCCTGTTATGTCACATCAGAAAGTACATTAGGCATGTTTGTCCCACTGTTAGTGATGTTTATATTGATTAATGAATTCAGTTATTTCTGCCTAACCCATATATATATATATATCCTTATTTATTTACTTATTGCTTATTTATTTATTTATTTATTTATTTATTTATTTATTTGAGAAAGTCTTGCTATGTACTGGCCTAGAATTTTCAATCCTCCTGGCTCAGCCTCCTGAGTGCTAGGATTATAGTATGTGCCACCATCAATATATTCATTGTACATTTTCTTATCAACTTTTTACCTAATAGTTTCAGTGGTTATTTATGGTTATTGCCTAGATTCATCATCTCATTGAATATTAAGCAATGTTGATGTTGTAACTTTATAATAATAACTTATAGTTATGTCAGTTCTGTTTCTTTCAAAATGAAACAGCTTTTGGTCCCAGTTCTTACTTAGGAAAAAAAAAGACAAACTTAAGCTAGGATTGGTAGCATGCATCTGTAATCCCAGTACTGGGGAGGCTGATTTTTCAGGTTAGTCTTAGCTACATAGTAGGACACTGCCTCCAAAAACAAACAAACAAACAAATAAGAATCCAAAGTTACAAAAAAAAATTCCATGAGCTTCACCTAGATGTATCAGGTACTAACATTTTGTCACATTTGCTCCATCACCTGTGATAAATGCTTAATCTTTGCTGTCCATACAAATCAGATATAGTTTCTTAAACTTTGATCTTTCTTCTCGCTCTAATTTTTTAATTACATGAGTGTTCTGCTTGCATGTATGTAAGTGTACCACATGTATGCAGTGCCCAGGATGTCAGAAGAAGGCATCAGATCTCCTGGAACTGGAGTTACAGATGGTTCTTAGCCACCATGTGGGTGTTGAGAACTGAACCCTGGTCCTCTGCAAGAGCAGCCAATGCTCTTAATCGTGGAGCCATCTTTCTAGCCCCCTCTTTTTTTTCTTGAAGACAGTATCATTATGTAGTATCATTATTTAAGACAGTATCTCATTATGTAGCCCAGGCTGGCTTTAAACTAATGATCCTTCTGTTTCAGCCTCCCAGATGCTGGAATTTAATACTTGAGCCTTTATCCCCATCACCTGAATTCTCTCAGGGTCTCTTGTGCTATCAGACAAACCATATAACATATTTTTATGTTAATTTATTATAGTTTATACCATGGGGCCAGGGGGAGTAACTCACAACAAGACAAACACCAAGTGCTCAGCTCTTCGCAATCATGGCTCAGAGCCTCCATTCCAGATCGCAAGCCCACCACTCCAGATCGTTTCAGTCACCGCTAGCTTTCGCCTATGCCTCATGGGCCGGGAGTCTTGCCCCAGGTAGGTAAATGTCGGGCCATTCATTCTCGTGCACCCAGCACTCTGGTCCCAAAATGGCGCCCAGAAGCCCCTCCACAGTCTATTCTTCATGGCAGGCCCTGCCCCTTGGAGGAATCAGGCCTCTGGGACACACTCCACCCCTTTCCTTTGCTCTTACAGTCTTTCTGCCAATCTTCTACTAAGGTTCCCGAGCCTTGGAGGGGGTGACAGATGTAGGGCGATCTCTCTCGTATCATGGTGAGATAAGGACTTCTTAGGCCTCTCCATTATTTGTCTTTAAGCCATGGCCATTGATCTATCTCAGTGGTGTTTCTTTTACTATAAAGACAAGTAGAAGGAAGTAGACACATCCAAACAAACACAAATGTAAATACAAATGCCTAGAAGATATCCCAATAGGAGTATTATATTCATTAAACAGTATACTTGTACCTGCTAGGACCTGTAGCCTTTCTCGACACAAGGTGTTGGCCTGGTCTACAGCACCAGCTGTGTGTTCCATCCCTAGGAGTGGGCCTCATCCAACTAGAAATTTGTCCATTGTACATACATTCGTCAAGCCATTATTGCACTTGCAGGCATTGCTTGGCATGTCCATAGTGTGCAGCACGTGGGGTCCATTGTTGAGTAGAATCATAGGGGATTCTTTCTTCCCCAACCATCTGCATAGTGCCTTCTGGCAATATGAATGTCATCCATGCAGTGGCATGGAGTTTTTGGCTTAGTCTCAGCTCCACCTCCTCTTCTTCTCCAATGCTCACAACATGCAGTGGCTTCAGCAACATGGCCTTACCAACCTTTCTAGTGTACAACAGACATTAGTGGCAATAGCCTTGGTGAATTTGAGGACCTCTAAGATATCTTTCTGACCAACAGCTTATGGGGGGCCACCCACCCCTGGTACTGTAGATTTTCTTAACAGTTGTATAGTTTGGGAGTCTCTGTCTTCATCTCACCCAACCATAAAACTCACAAGAATCTTACAGCTATAGCTGGCCTTTGCTTCTTCAGGTATCTTTCAAATGGGTTTCACATCTGTAAAACACTCAAAGGAAGGTTAATATTATATATTAAATCAATCATAGACAAGGTCTCACACAGCATGGAAAGGTTTTGCCTATTCGTATTAACCGTTTTCTCCACAGATCCTTGTTAGGTACCATAGCATGGGTATGAGGCATTAATTTGGTTAGCTCTTTACCATTTTTAGTTATCCCTTTGGAGTCATTTTGCACTTGGGGGATTTTACATGGAGTCTCTTTGTATTCTTCTATTCTTGATACACTTACAGGTGTTGGCTCCAGTTGCCTGACTCTGCACTAAGCTAAGGAGGCAGGGGGCTTCTCCTGTCCCCACTGCACTTGTTTGTTCCCTGAGTCAGGCAGGCCCTGGGTCTGCCTCCTGACTGTAGCCATATCTGTCATCTACTCATTGACCATACTTGGTTACTGGGGGAGAACTTGGTGGGAAAAACTGATCCCACCCTAGCATAGCCTTTATCAGAAGAGAAATGCATCTTATTTAATCCTTGGGAATTCTTAACCATCCCTGGGACAGTTTTTATTCTTTGAATGCCTTTTGTAAACTATTCTTCTGGTTTTAAAGCCTTCCAGAAACTCCTTAGTACCGAATTTAGTTTTCTATTAATCTTGTCTCTGGGAATTTGGGCTTGACATAAGTCTCGCTACATTTGTCTTCGAGTAACCCAAATGGGCCATTTCTTCTGTCTGGTCTTCTTTATATGTCTCATAGGGTGTTCTGTTATTCTACAGACATGTTTTACATGCTGGTCAGAATCATTTAGATTTGCTAAAGTCCCTCTTACTTTTCAAAGATCCTGTCCCATTAAAGGGCTTAGTAAAATCATTAAAGCTCCATACCATTCTCGAGGTCCCAGTTGAATTAAGCTTTCCTTCATATCTCTGGTGAACACAGTCTTATCTGGCCCAGTGAACTGGACATCATATATTGCTTTTCTCACACCTAGTTGTCTCAGTAATGTCTGCCCCCCATTTATAGTCCTCCAGCCCCTGTTAAACATGTTAGTCTCCCTTGGTGATGACCATGTATCTTTAATGCCTTTAACCAGCCACCCCATTAAGGACTGCTCTCTCTTGCATTGGCCTAGGTTAAACAGCCTATTTGCAAGGACTGATGGGTGGTTATATAACTCAGCTGTGAAGATTCCGAAGGACTTAAACTGACGTCATTTGCTACCATGTCCCATACTCTCACAAGCCATGTGGCTAGGGGCTCTTTGATTGCTTGCTTGTAAGTTTTTCCTAGTTTTAGCAGTTCCAGCATGGAGTATTTCCTAGCTACAGCACTGTTAGCTTTTTTTTTTTTTTTTTCCTTTTGAATCTGAGGGGCAGCTTTAGCTACTTTTATTTTTAGGTCATCTTTTTTACTATTATCTATCTTTTCCTCTGAGTCCTTGTACCTTACAGAAGTTAAATGTGTTCTCCTTTTTCCCTCTCTCAAGCTCTGCAACTGGATCTGCCAGGACCTCCCTAGCTTTTTCAGCTTCCCCTGCCTGGGGCACATCTTTTATTATGCGAAGTGGCCACGCTGCCTCTCTGGGCTCTTGGTTTGGGTCCACAGCTATTAAAAGATTTTCTAGCCTCTGGATAACCTTTAACAAATCTTCACATACCCACAACATACCCCCAACATTTACAACATAGCTGTGGCCCACACTTCTGTGTGGCCGGCCTCTTTTTAGTTACAGATTTTTCAATCCATTGTAAAACCCACATCAGCACCACCATCAGCTCTCTAGCTTTTTCCAAACTTCAGCAGTTTGTCATTTTTAGCGCCATCCTGCTGGCTGTACCAATTTTGTCAGCTGAGTTCTCTCGGGGTCTCTTGCACTATCAGAAAAACCATATAACATATTTTTATGTGAATTTATTATAGTTTATACCGCAGGAGGTGGGAGGGGGGAGTAACTCACAACAAGACAAACACCAGGTGCCCAGCTCTTCACCATGGCTCAGGGTCCACCATTCCAGATCACAAGTCTGCCACTCCAGATTGCTCCTGCAGCCCACCCCTAGTCACCACTAGCTTTTGCCCATGCCTCGCAGGCCCGTAGTCTTGCCCCAGGTAGGTAAATGCTGGGCCATTCGTTCTCACATGTCCAACCACCACCCTCCAGTCCCAAGATGGTGCCCAGAAGCCCCTCCACAGTCAATTCTCCATGGCAGGCCCTGCCCCTTGGAGGAATCAGGCTTCTGGGACACATCCCCTAATAACAAGGATATTATCCTTATTAGTACAATTACTAGAATCAATAAATTTAATATTGATTCAATATCATCTGACACAGATTTCAAGAAAAAATTCCCTCCTAAGAATGATCTTTCTCCAATTTTTCAACCCAGATTCCTGCTGAGTTCCATGTACCATGATGCTATTATGTCTGGTTGTTTCTGTTTCTTCTCTTCTGTTTATCCACTGGCATTCACTGACATTCTTTGTAAGGAAGACACACTCCCTTTCTCCCACTGTTGTCATTATTCTTTTAGATGCTCAAGTTGAGTCAAATGTGTTTGGCACAGGCCCTTACATGTTTCCTTCAGCCACACCTTGACTTTCTCCCCTTTATCTTTGAGTATTTCCTTTTCTGAAACATGGGATTCCAGGCTCACCTTGTACTTTTCATGACTCAAACCTAGAATCCACAATTTCTCCAAAAAGATTAACGGGTTCTTTTCAATAAAGAATGATGCTTAATTTTTTATTACAGTTATTTCTTTATGTGTGAATGGGGTTGGGGGATGGGATGGTGTGCTTGTGGAAGTCAGAGGTATCTTGCAGGAGATGCCTCTTGTTTCCTCCCTTCCACCATGTGAGTCCTGGGGATTGAATTCAGATATCCAGTCTTCGTGGCAAGTGTCTTTACCTGCTGAGCCATCTCACTGTTCTGAAAATTAATTTTTAGAAATCAAAATCTGGCTGGGCAAAGAGGCACATGCCTTTATCCCAGCACTAGGGACATGGATGTGGGAGACAGACTTCAGCCTAGGGTGATATTGCAACTGTCAGGGTCACATGGTTTCCAGGAATCCAGGCTCTGTAATCTGAAACCCAATATGTTAATGAGACATCCTGCCCTCTGTTCTGTGATAGGACGTTAAGCCTATTATGCTAATAGGATGATGCTAATAAGGTATCCTACTTGCTGTACTGCGATTGGACCACTACCCCTATATAAGCTTGTGCCTTCCTGCAATAAAGCAGACCTGTGTCACTGAACCTGGTCTCCTGTGTCTGAATGCGGCTCCACTGACACAGTCTCCTCACCAGCCCTGGGGTCTGGGACCGGGCAGAAGTAGTGGCAACAGGAGGCAGTGCAGGGCAAGCAAAAGAGCTTCCTCAGCACCAGGTGAGCAGAAGAGTGGCCTTAGCCCAGGGCAGGCAGAAGAGTGGCCTCAGCCAAGGGAGAGTGGAGGACCAGCCACAATGCCCGTGAGAACAAAGGAGTGGCACCCACAAGAACGGAGGAGTGGCCGCTGCTGGCAGTGACCGCACATGTAAGCAAGAGAATTGTGAGTTCCAGGTCAGCCTGGGCTACATAGGGGGACTTTGTTATTAAAAAAAAAAAAAAAAAAAAAAAGAGGTGGGGGAAGAAGAGACAAGGCAAGGCCTGACTGCCAGCTGTGCTCATTATCAGTGGGGTGTCTTTATTTGTAGACACTGTTAATGCACAGAGCTCTTTTTATGAGACTGTGGATTTATACTGACACTTTCTGTTGAAATTCCATGTCATACCAGTCTTCCTCCCTCCATTTCAAATTTTATCTTCTCCAAAACGTTTTCATTTGCTGATTAGGTACATTCAGAACAATCTCTTTTTTTTTATTT
>NW_008331484.1:803365-805856 GCF_000622305.1 Nannospalax galili | reverse complement strand
AATCTTTTAAGGATTAGATACAAGCTCCCAAATACTTTGGATATTTTTGGCCTTGAAATAGAGCATGTTGCTAACAGGCCCAAGGACATTTTAATGTTTAGCCAAGAAAGTGGCTACATTTCTTTGGGGTCGTTTTACCCTAACTGCCTAGCCAATTCCTACGTCCTATTCTTATCACACCATCCTCTGAAGGGGTTACCCAAATTGCCAATAGGGAATAGGGACGCAGACCACTCTGCCTTCTTCCATGCTGACCAGGGACGCAGGGTGAAGCAATTGGAGTACCCCTTCAGTGGGTCTATCTAAAAGATTCCCAAATTGCATAACTTTTGTCTCTAAAGGAGAAGGAAGTCCTTGAATCATGAATGGGAGATGTGAAGGAGAAGTAAAGAGTAATTAGCGTTTCAAGTTCTAGACAGGGAACTAGAAAAAAGTCAAAACAGGGCAGGGCAATTTTCAAATGTTCATATGAGAGTCCATTGGAGTTTCTTGATAAGGGCTTCCAAAAGCATCCCTCTATTGGGTTCTTTCTCATTTTTCTTTTGTCTTCCAAAGCTGGAATAGTTGGCTGGGAAGAGTGGCTGGATATTCAGGTGAGGGTCCAGTGACTCTGCTTGGCACTCCTTTAGTGAATGAGCACATCTGTCAACAAGCCCAATTATGACTATGTTTAGAGATCAGGCTCAGCCAAAGTCGTGATGATGGTACTTATTTCATGCAGAATGGACTGCTGTATAACATCGTCTTATTAAAAGGACATGGAATTTGAAAGGATTTGGTGTTAGGAGCCACATATGAGTGAGAGCATATGATGTTTACTTTTCTGAGTCTGTGTTACTTGACTTAGTATAGCAGTTTCTAGATCCATCCACTTACCTGCAAATTTCATTATTTCATCTTTCTTTACTGCTGAATAAAACTCCATCTTGTAAATATACCACATTTTTGTTAACCACTCATCAGTTGAGGGACACTTAGGTTACTTCCATCTCTTAGCTACTGTGAAAAGAGCAGGAACAAACATGGTTGCACAAGGATCTCTACAATAGGATGAGTCCTTTGGGTATCTGGCAAGGAGTGGTATAACCAGGTCATGTAGTAGCTTCATTTTTAGGTTTTTAAGAGTTCTATACACTGTTTTCCATAGAGGCTGCACGAATTTGCAATCTCACCCACCAGCAGTTAATGAGCATTCCCCTTTCACCACATCCTCACCAGTATTTGGTATCATTTGTTCTCTTGATCCTAGCCAGCCTGATTGGGGTAAGGTGACACTTTAGGGTGGTTTTAATTTGCATTTCCCTAATCACTAAGGATGTTGAACACTTTTTGAGATGTTTCTTAGCCATCTTTATTTCTTCCTTTGAGAACTCTCTGTTTAGATCTTTAGCTCATCTTTTAATTGGATCATTTCTTTTTTCATTTGGTTTCTTTGTTTTTTGAGTTCTTTATGTATTCTGGATGTTAAACATCTGTCAGATGTGTCACTTGTGAAGATTTTTTCCCATTTTATGGTGTCCTCTTCACTCTTTTGATTTCTTTTGCAGTACAGAAGCTTTGTGGTTTAATGAGGTCCCACTTATTGATTGCTGACCTTAATTCCTGAGCAACTTCTGTCCTATTTAGAAAATCCTTTCATACACCAATATCCTGTAGGTTACTGCCAATATTTTCTTCTAATAGTTTCAGGGTATCCAGTTTCACATTGAGCTCTTTGATCTATTTGGAGTTGACTTTGTGCAAAAGATAAGGATCTAGTTTCATTCTTCTACAGGTGGAGATCCAGTTTTGCTAGCAACATTTGTTGAAGATGTCTTTCCTCCATTGTGAGTCTTGGTACCTTGGTCAAATATCAGATGGCTGAAATTGCATGTACTCAGGTTTGGATTGTCAATGATGTTCCATTGATCTTTGTGTCTTGCTGTTTTTATGATTATGGCTCTGTAGTATACTTGTAGTATACTTTGAGATCTGGTATAGTAATCCCCCCAGCATTGCTCTCTATGCTCAGGGTTGCTTTGGCTATCTGGGGTCTTTTGTGCCTCCATATGAATTTAAAGATGCATTTTTCGAATTCTGTTAAGTATGTCATGGGGATTTTGATTAGGATTGCATTGAATCTATATATTGCTTTTGGTAGGATGGTCATTTTCACAATATTAATTCTTCAAATCTATGTATTGCTTTTGGTAGGATGGTCATTTTCACAATATTAAGTCTTCCAATCCATGAACATGGGAGGTCCCTCCATCTCCTGGTGTCTTCCTCAATCTCTTTTTGTCAGATTTATTCCAAGATATTTTAATTTTTTTGCAGCAATTGTGAATGGGAGAATTTTCATGTATTCTTTCTCCAATTGCTTGTTTCTGGTATATAGAAAGGCTACTGATTTTTGTAGATTGATTTTATAACCTGCCACTATCCTGAAAGTGTTGATCAGTTCTAGAAGTTTTCCGGTGAAACTTTTGGGATCGCTTAGGTATAGTATCAT
>NW_008331484.1:800811-803134 GCF_000622305.1 Nannospalax galili | reverse complement strand
TGTTCCCTCCAGTCCAATTCCCTCTAGGACTTTGAAGAAAAATGCATCCTGAATGTTGTCAAAAGACTTTTCTGTATCTATTGAGATGACAATGTCGTTTTTGTCTTTGAGTCCATTTATATGATTAATGACATTTATTGACTTGGGTATATTGAACCATCCCTGCATCTCTGGGATAAAGCCTACTTGATCATGGTGATTGATCTTTCTGATGGGTGTCTGTATGTTGTTTGCACGTATTTTGTTGAGAATTTTTTGCAACTATGTTCAGTAAGGATATGGGTCTATAGTTTTCTTTTTAGGTTGTATCTTTACCTGGTTTGGGTATTAGGGTGAAGTTGGCTTCATAGAAGGAATTTTGGAGTTCTCCCTCTCTTTCTATCATTTTGAATAATTTAAGTAGTATTGGTTAGAGGTCTTCTTTAAATGTCTGGTAGAATTCTCCTGTAAATCCATCTGGGCCAGGGCTTTTTTTAGTTGGGAGACTTTGTATTACTGTTTCAATTTCCTTATATGTTATAGGTCTGTTTAAACTGTTTATCTCTTCTTGATTTAACTTTGGAGGTTCCCATGACTTCAGATATCCATCCATTTCTTTTAGACTTATAGATTTAGTAGCGTATAGGTTTTTAAAATATTCCCTTTTAATGGTTTGGATCTTTTGGGTGTCTTTTGTAATGTTTCTCCTTTCATCTCTGATTTTGTTGATTTGGATTTGCTCTTTCTTTTGGTTAACTGGGCTAAGGTTCTGTCTCTCTTGTTTAGCTTTTCAAAGAACCAGCTCTTAGATTCATTGATTCTTTGTATTGTTTTCTTTGTTTCTACTTCATTAATTTGTGCTCTGATTTTTGACATTTCTCCTCTTCTGCTGGGTTTGGGTTTCATTTGTTCTTGCCTTTGTGTTGTGTTGTAGTGTCCTTTTCATTGAGTTCTTTATTTCTTTTTAAATTTCTTCTTTGACCCACTCATTGTTTAGGAGTGTGCTGTTCAATCACCACGAGTTTCTGTAGTGACTAGAGTTTCGTCCAGTGTTGATTTTGAGCTTTATTGCTTTGTGGTCCAATAGAATGCATGGAATTATTTCAATATTTTTGTATTTGATGAGTTTTGTTTTGTGGGCCGGTATGTGGTCAATTTTTGAAAAGCTTCCATGTGGTGCTGAGTAGAAAATGTATTCTTTGGTGTTTGGGTGGAATAATTGAAAGGTGTCTGTTAAGTCCATTTGATGTAGGGTGTCATTTAATTCACATGTCTCTCTGTTTATTCTTTGTCCAGTTGACCTGTCTAGTGGAGAAAGTGGGGTATTGAAGTCCCCTACTGTTACTCAGTTGGGGTTAATCATGTCTTAAAGTCCTATAGTGTTGTTTTTATGAATTTGGGTGCATCAGAATTTGGTTCATATATGTTAAGGACTATAATATCTTCTTGGTTAACTCTTCCTTTGATCAGAAAGAAGTGACCCTCCTTATCTCTTTTGATTAGTTTTACTTTGAAGTATATTTTGTTAGATATTAGAATTGCCACCCCTGTTTGCTTCTTAGTGCCATTTGCTTGGAATATTCTTTTCCATCCTTTTACCTTAAGGTAATTCCTGTCCTTGAAGGTGAGATGGGTTTCCTGCAGACAGCAAAGAGATGGATATTGTTTCTTAATCCATTCACTTGGCCTTTGTCCTTTGACTGGGGAGTTCAGTCCATTGATACTTAAGGTTATTATTGAAATGTGTGTATGGGTTGCTGTCATTTTGTTCTCTTTATAATTTTGTGTCTCCTAAGTTATATCTTTTTTTATTTTCTTTTGTTACTCCAAAGTATAGTTGTTTCTCTCTCTGCTCTCTGTATTGCTTCAAGTATTCTTTGAAGGGCTGGTTTTGTGGACATGTATTCTTTCAAGCTATTCATGTCATGGAAGATTTTTCTTTCCCCCTCAAATATAACAGAATTTTTGCTAGGTATAGTATTCTGGGCTGGCATCTATTGTCATGTAGAACTGGAAATACCTTGGTCCAGGCTCTTCTGGCTTTCATAGTTTGCAATGGTAAGTCAGTTGTAATTCTGATGGGCTTTCCTTTGTATGGGACTTATTTTTCTTTTGCTGCTTTCAGTATTCTCTCTTCATGCTGTACATTTAGTGTCTTTACTATGATATGTCATGGGGAGTTTCTTTTCCATTCTTGTCTATTTGGTGTACTTCCTGTATTTGTATGGAGATATCTTTCCTTAATTTCATGAAATTCTCTTCTACAATCCTGTTTAAGATCTGGTCAACACCATTAACCTGAAATTCTTCTCCTTCCTCTATTCCTATGATCTGTAGATTTGGT
>NW_008331484.1:775059-800648 GCF_000622305.1 Nannospalax galili | reverse complement strand
CTAGTGATGAGGTTTTCCCCTGTTGTTTCAAGTTGGCTTATTGAGTTTTGCACTTCCTTCTTCATTTCTACCTGAGTTTTCTTCAATGTTTCTATCTCTTTTGTGAATTCATTCAGCAGTTTATCCCTATGTTCTTTTAGCTCTTTGATTTGTTTGTTCGTGTGATCTTTAAACTTATAGAATTCCTTGATCATGTTTAAGATTGCTCTTTTAAATTCAGTGTCCTGGGTTATCTCTAGGGGTTTCTCTTTGTAGGACTCTTCTACAGGATTGGTGGGCTTTGCTGGGGACATAGAGTTTTGGCTTTCCATTTTATTACTCTTTCGTTGTGGTTTTGGCATGTGAATTTCTTTTGTTTTTTATGATTCTGACATGAGAATTAAGTTGAAGTATGCTTCTGTTTGTATTATCTGGGTGCCTAGATCCTTTCATTATTGGTATGTAAAGCTGGCTGGTACAGGGTTCAGGTTCTTTCAGGTTTATTTTGGAGAGAACTGATGGCTTCAGATCAGCTATTCAGGGTACCCACAGAAGCCCAATTCAGGTTCCAGTCTGGTACACTCAGGCTTCCTTCAACATGTGGAGGCAGGATCCAGGTTCTCTCAGGCAGTCCTGTGCATTTTCAACCCTATGCCTGAGGGAGGCCAGAGGTGGGCCAGATCTCGGCACTCTCTGGTGGTGTGCTGAGATCCCAGCCTTAGCCTACCAAAGCCAGATGTGCCCTGGGGCCTTGGAAGGAGCCTCACAAAATCCCAGGTAAGAGGATGGTATGGCGGAATTAGGGGAAGCTCACCACCAAGTGGAGACAGAATCTATTTGTCAGGCTGTCCCCTGGGTTCTCAGGCCCTCTGGTAGTTGGAGGCCAGAGGGAGGCCAGAATCTGGCATTCTCTGGTGGTCTGCTGAGCTCTGAGCAGCTACCCTGATGGAGGTCCGAACCCACCCTCTCAGGATGTCCGCTAGGATCTTAGCCCTAGCCCACCAAAGCCAGATCTGCCTTGAGCCTTTGGGATGGTCTTCACAAAGTCCCAGGTAGGGGGATGGTATGGTGCAATTAGGGGAAGCTCACCACAACGTGGAGGCAGGATCTGGAGCTGTCAGGCTGTCTCCTGGGTTCTCAGGCCCTCTGGTAGTTGGAGGCCAGAACCCCTCACTCTCTGGCAGTCTGCTGAGCTCGTTGCAGCTACCCCGATGGAGGAGGTCTAAACTCACCCTCTGCAAAACAATCTTAGTATTGCTTACCAATTCCACCATAGAAATAATTAAAATTCTATGTAGTAAGACCTATCTATAAATAGAATAAGTAAATAAATAAATAAAACCTTAAAAAAAGAAATAATTAAAATTAAATATTGCTTTAAAGTTCTTTCTGTTCATAAAATACAACCTATGAAGTTTATTAAATTTTTACTTGAATTCTGTCTCCTATGTCAATTAAACTTTCTTACATAGGTATACGATTTGATATGAAGTTAGGCTCAGTCAATTTCAATGTTTTACCACTCTTGTTTCTTTGATTTAATTGTATTTTTAAAATATGTACAATTGTTACATGATTCAAAAGTCAAACTATAAAAAGGAAAACTCTGAGAGGTTTCCCTCTAAACCTACCCTTTGCGCTTTTACTGTCCCAGCCTTCCTGGGTGGGTAGTTTATGAGTCTGTAGATTGTTCCTGATGTTTGCTTGTGAATTTAGGATTCTATTTTTAATTGTTGATACATATTCTAGTATTTAAGAAAGTAACAGTAGCTATCTTGTTACTAATTTTTGTTGGTCATGTCCATTTTTTCTTTCCATAGATTTCTACAATATTTTTTACCTTTAAATGATATTTTATGACTCTTACTACCTACCTATCAGCTAATTACTGTATTCTACATGTACCCTTTCTCTTCAATGTTTTAGATGTATTATTTCTAACTTAGCACAATGTGTAACATTTGCTACTCTTTCACCTGTGCCTTGTTTTTAAAAGCAAGAGTGGAAACAAATTAATCATCCATCAGGATTGGTTAAGGAGATAGATTAAGATCAGCTAAATTACACAACCTTGGTCCATGTGATCACTATACATGCTACAAGCCCTATGGGAAAACAGCATATCAACCTGCAACCGTCCACTGTGTGTTGACAATGTATAAGGCTGGGACTGGAGGAATGGCTTAGTGGTTAAGAGCACTTGCTGCACTTGTAGCAGACCCAGGTTCAGTTCCCAGCACCCACATGGCAGCTAACAACTGTCCTTATTGCCAGTTCCAGGGGATCTGATACCTTCTTCTGGCCTCCACGGGCATTGCACAACGTGGGTGCACTTACATACACGTAGGCAAAATATTCATGCACATAAAACAAAATAAATAAATTTAATTTTTTTAAATTAACTTTAGGACTGCCAGGGTGGTGTGTGAGATGAGGTCACAAAAAGTAAGTTGAATGCATATGAAACACTCAGTGGTGATTTTCTCTGGCTATTGCTGAAAATCACCTTCTTTATGCTTTCCTGTCTTTTGCAAATTGCAACACTAGTGAATCAGATGGGAAAGAATATAACTTTTCAAGCAAGACATGATCTGAAGTTCTCAAGGTTTATTTTAGTGTATCTGTTCTAATTGGCACCACAAGTCAAGGTGTACCAAGGACGGATCAGCATGACCTAATTAGCAGGCTCAGGCTGCCTACACCAGTCTTGGTGCTCTGCCTATGCTAGGCACTCAATCAATGTTTGCTAGTGATGAAGGAAGTAGATATAAGCCCGTTTCAAGCAAAATCATTTTGGGCAACACTATTTGCCTTCCTGAATCAAACTCCTGCCTCCAGTGTTGTACTGAGAATAAGGTAAGGAAGAGGAAGGGAGAGGCAATGGGTTGCCACCTGCATCCAGGCAGAGAAGATGGATGATTGGCACCTCTCCGAAAACTAATAGGAATGTGTTCATTTTAACTTAGTCTGAAGAATAAAAATCAATCTAAAGCAAGGACCCATGAAAGAGCTTGAGGTATCAGCTGAGAGGGGCACACAAAAGCACCAGGGAAGAAAGAAGAGATGGTAAAGAGCGATGGGGTGGTGTAAGGAGGGCACAGTATAAGGGGTTTGGAACCTGTCACATGGACTTCAGCTCTCTGTAAGAGTGGAACTCCACCTTAGATCTGTGCAGCTGCTGCAATGAAAAATAGTAAGTGGGGTGTACACTATATGCTTGCTTCTTTAAGTAATCAGTACAGGATAGTAGAGTCATCCCTGGCCTTCTAATAGTGGTTCTCCCAGTGGCCCTGACCATAAGCCACATCCCAAAGCACCCAGATCACACTCTGAGTGGGATGTCAGGTTTAGAGCATTTCTTGAAATGATTATGAAGACCCTCCAGGTTTTGGAGCTGCTGGCCTATGCATAGAGCAGCCCTCTAGCTCATTTGCCAGGGTAGTTCCACAGTAATTATTTCTCGTGTCCCTTTCTCATGTCAGAATTTCTTAGGAAAAATACAAACGCTGGGGCTGGAGAGATGGCTAAGCAGTTAAGAACACTGGCTTCTCTTGCAGAGGACCCAAGTTCTCTTCCCAGCACGCACATGGCTGCTAACAATCATGTGTAACTCCAGCTCCTAGGATCCACCTGCTTCTTCTGGGTTCTTCAAGCACCAGGCACACATATGGGACATACACGTATGCAGGCAAAACACTCACATACATATTTTTTTAATGTTTAAAGCAAAGAGAATACATGTACTTTCCTACCTATAACTCCTCCTGTCTCCTGGAGACATTCTCTGAGAAGATCATAGGCACTTAAGAATAATCATTATTAATTATCAATACTGACTCCCATAGGGGTAACTGTGCTGATCGATCTTCCATTCCACAAATAAATATAAGGCTTGGAGAGAAACTATCCCTACCTCTTAAATTCACGGCCCTAAGTGTCGAACAGTAGTAAAAGTCTCTCTGAACTTGGGATCCAAGGAGTGGAGAAGACCAAGGGATAACGTACAGTAGAGAATGAGAATGAGGGCCTAGGGCCTCTCGAAGACCTTTTTTCTGCTCTTTTCCCACTTGGCTCAATGAATCCACAATGAACATGAACTTGATCTACTGGTTATTTTAAGACCTCATGCTTACTTTTTCTTTACCAATTTTTGATTTACCAAGTAGGCTAATCTGGTTGGCCAGAGACCCCCAGGATCTTCCTGCCTCCACCTTCTTAGCACTGGGATTACAAATGCATGCCACCATGCCCAGCGCACAACAACGCATGCGCACATGTCTGTGTGTGTGTGTGTGTGTGTGTGTGTGTGTGTGTGTGTGTGCATCTATGTATGCATATGTGTCATAGTACAGTGTGGAGGTCAGAGGACAACTTGGGGAATTAGTTCTCTTTTTCTACCATGTAGGTTCAGGAGATTGAACTCAGGTCATCAGTCTTGACTCAAACACCCTTATCCACTGAGTTGTCTTGATAGCCACTGGCTTTTTTAAATGTAGCTTCTGGGGATCAAATTCAGATCTTCATGCTTTAAGGCAAGTACTTCATCAACTGTGCCATCTCCCCAGCCTCAGTTAGTTAACTGTTAATATTTGAATTTTCAAAGTTACACTTTATTTGTTGTTGTTGTTGTTGTTGTTGTTGTTGTTGTTTGAGACAGGGTCTTACTTTAGCTCCAGTTGGCCTAGAACTCGCTCTACAGATCAGACTGGCCTCGATCTCATAGAGATCCACCTGCTTCTGCCTCCCAAGTTCTGGGATTAAAGGAATGCACTACCATGCCCGGCCCAAAGTTACACATTTAAAAAAACCCAACTTTCATTACTTTCTGTCCAAACTATGACTCTAATACAAAACGAATAAAATAAAAACACTCGCAAACTTTCTCTGCCAAGTTTCCAGAAACTCTAGTTAGCAGACTAGACTGCTTAAATAATTTCAGTTACAAACTTCATCAACTAGTCTTAGTTTTGAGCTGCATTTTATAAATGTAATATATTCATGCTACTATATGGAGATGCTTGACAGGAACACACTTGCAATCAGAACAAGTTAAAACTTCTCTAGAATTTAAAGATCTCTTTTTACAATCCTAGTCAAATAAACTTTAGAGTATCATAAAAGGAATTTTCTTGCATATTCTAGCTCTGTTTACAAACTTAAAATCTATAAAGATTTTAAGTGAACTTGATCTACTGGTTATATATATGAAAGACTTAGCTGTGATTTTCTCTGGCTATTGCTGAAAATCACCTTCTTTATGCTTTCCTGTATTTTGCAAATTGTAAACCTTTCAGCTGAACATCCCAAGGTTAAATTAAATCAAATATTTTATACTGGTATCATGAAGACAGTCTCCTGCAGTCAGAGCATGCCAGGCTCTCTTGAAATAGCACATACTAGCCTTATTCAGGGCATCTTAATTTGGGTAGCTGGAATTCAGCAACCATTAGCCTAGCCGGGATTCAACTAATCTCTTTCCCACCTGTCTGAATTCAACATTCTTTTCATATTTCTTTTGTCTAGCTCCATCCACAAAAGATACCATCCATCAGCCTTTCTTTGGTCCAAAACTGAGTTGAATCAAAGTTTTGTTTTGTTTTGTTTTTATATATTTTTTAATGTGTATGAGTGGATTGCCTGCATGTATGTGAGTGCACCTGTGTCGTGCAATGCCGCAGAGGTCAGAAGAGGGCTTCGGATTCCCCTGGAACTGGAGTTAAGGATGGTTTGTAGCCACCATGTGGGTGCTGGGTATCAAACCTGGGTCCTCTGCAAGAGCAGTCAGTGCTCTTAACTGCTGAGCCATCTCTCCAGCCCTCAAAGTTATTTTTTAGAGTGGACATGCTATAGCCCAAAGATCCCCTTGAAATGTACATACATGTCTAACTTGGATGGAAACCATGTCACCTCTAAGTTCTTGTACCACTACCATCATCACACACATACCAGTCTGCTTCCTCAAGAAGAGGTGTACTGGGGTAACAGGCTATTGTGTGATGAATTTAATGCCTTTTAAAACATTTTCTGTTGATATTTGCTTAGAATGCTCTGTAAAAAGAACACAAGGCTTTTTGTGAGCCATTTTTGAAAAGCTTGTCTCCGAGGTAGCTGCAAACGCAAGCCATTGCTAGGAGAAATTTTCTTATATGAAGATGGCTAAAGCTGGAAGAGATTCACTAATTATTAGTTCAATCTCATGCTGTACAAAAAAACAGGGGGAGAAGAATGTATAAGGCCTCTGCTTCGTGTACATTCCAGTTGCCGTACAAGTTAGGCTTTGATTAAGATTCCCAGAGTGGCATTCAGTGAACCTCCTCCACTCTTTCACCCAGACATACTGCGGATATCACCTTGTGTCTTAAACTCACACATCCCCCGTGTTACATTCTTCATACACCATTTGTTTCCTTCCACAGTCTGTGAAAGAAACCAGGCACTCACTACTCCAAATTTCTAGCCCAGCGTCATACGCACCTCAATACTGAAATTTCAGAGGATGAAATTAAAAAGAAAATCAGTGAATAGAGTCATTTTCTAAGATTTTGGAGGCGAAGAGGCAAGGTTGGGCGGAAGGTATGGTATGGATGCAGGATCCAGAAAAAGATGGAGAATAAGAGTTGAGATACTTGTAAGGAGAGAGGAGGATGTGGGCAATATATTGGGCAGAGGACAAATGATTGGCAGAAATAGGCCCTCTAATGGAGAGACAAGAACAGAGGCACAGGCTGAAACGCAGATTTTGAAGGAAGGCAAGATGCTTCACTCGCCAAACCATGAGGAAAAGAAGGGGGAGCTTGAAATGAACACTGTGAGGACGTGCGTGGGGAAACAGTTCTGATAATGGTGAAGTCAGTAGGGGATACAGGCTGGGTAAACATGGAAAGATGGAGGATATGGACACCACCAGTAGCTAATTAATGGAGTCATGAGGTGAGGGAATGAATGACCTAGAAGGACGTTAGAGTTAAGAGATTTCAAGTTGGTGGGGGTGGGGATCCTGAGTTAATGATACCACTGGGCAGGACCACTGAAATGCCAGCAGGACAGGATAGAGACTGCAACAGAAGACCCAGTGCCAGTGGGTCAGGAAGGTCACCCTCCCGCACATAGGAGCCACCCAGCTGACAGCTGGCCAAACCTGGGGGAGAGAAAGGTCATGAGCCTGCTGCCAGACTTCTACATGAGTTCTGGAGACTGGTGGCTGATAGATACATGGTAGGTTTGACATAGGATAAGATGTGAGGGAAATTTATGTGAGATGGGAAGAATATGGCCAGGCAACATTTTTAGAGAGTAAAGTGATACTAACTCCCAACACCCAGTGCCAAGGGGCAGAGGGTGGGTACGAATGAGACTCACAGGATAGAGGTACTTGGCGCTGAGCCTGACAACCTGAGTTCAATCCCTACGACCCACATGGAAGAAGAAGAGAGCCAACTCTTGTAAGTTGTCCTCTGATCACCTGCATGACCACCCCCGGATGTTAATTTTTTTTTTTTTTTTTAACAAGAATGAATCCTCTCTACCTAAGAAGGATGAAGGAGAAATGGAGGTTAAGACTTCAGCAATCAGAGGAAACAGGAAACTTGGTAGAAATGGTAAGGATATAGACATAGGGTTCTGAGGATGCCACTGGAAGGTATAGAAGTTGGGGAGGCAGGAGGAAAGCAAAAGCACCCTGAGATAGTTCTAAATAGGATAAAGCCCAAAGAGGTCTTTACTCAAGGATAGAGTGACAGGTAAGAAGGGCAAAAAGCAAGGAGGGCTTGGACCTCAACTGAAGAGTTGTGTGACCTTAGTCAAGCTAATTGCTCTCTGCCTCAATTGCATCATCGTAAAATGAGGATAGTACTAGTGCTAAATTATGATAACGCATTAATACCTAGAAAGCAGTTAGAAAAATGAGTAATGTAATCAGCATCTAAGAAATGTTAGCTTTAGAAGAAAAGACATTCCTACATCACATTTACCGCAAGTTACACATGTACAGTAAAATCAAACCTTGAAGAACACATTCACTTCCTGTCACACATAGCAAAATCCCTGCCAGTAAAGCAAATAAAACCTGTCAGAGTCTCTGATTTGATTTCTTACAAGTGTATCCAATGACAGTCTATCGTTAAATACCCCTGAAAAGGCAGAGAAGAGAGGTGAGAGACATTTGGGTAAAGACAATGAGAATCTAGAGCCATAAAGTTAGGATGGGACAGCCATTGTGAGAACAGCATTTCATCACCCTGAATCAGTGTGATGGTTCTGGGTGTGGTGGCACATACCTGTAATTCCAGTACTTGGGAGCCAGCCTTGAGTTTAAGTTACTGAATGAGTTCAAGGCCAGCCTGGGTCTATATATGACCTTGCCAACAAAACAAAAAAAACCAACACCACCCCCAAACAAACAAATGAGGAAAACCAGCTAAATCAGTAAGATGGACCATTAAAATAGTAAAAATAAAATTGCCATATGATTTATCAAAGTCAGTTCTGGATGTATGTATATAATGTGTATGTATAGAAAAATCTGAAAGCAAGGGTTTGAACAGATATTTGTATGTACGTGTTTTGTGTTTATAATAGTGCTACACATGAAACAGGGAGAATGAGTGTAGTGTAGAGGGTTCTTAGTCTCATTCAGAAAAGAATTTAAGGATGGACTCAAACAAAAGCTGTAGGACAATTTTATTAGAAATTTAAAGAAAAACCTCAGGGCAATCAAGCTGGCAATATTGGCAGCTGCCTTAAGGAGGAGAATGGAGGAGAGAATGAAAGAAAGTCATGAAGTCATACAGGTTTAGAGCCTGCATGGAGGTCAGACATGTGCCTGACTCTGACTGGCAGTCACATGGCTGGGAGAAGGAAGCTTCAGAAAAAGTGAAGAAATATAAGATGCTAGGACAGCCCAAAGAATTAAAGAAAGCGTGTTTAGGAAAAGGGATATGGCAGCTGGGCGTGGTGGCACATACCTTTTAACCCAGCACTTGGGAGGCAGAGGCAGGTGGATCTCTGTGAGATCAAGGCCAGCCTGGTCTACATAGTGAGTTCCAGGCCAGTTGAGGCTACAGGGAGGCCCTGCCTCAAAAAGACACCCCCACACACACACAATGGATATGAAGAAGAAAAGGAAAGATTACTCTTTTCTGAAAATTTCAGAAAAGCAGGCAGACTTACAGAGAACTACATATCTGTGGCTAGGTCCGGAAGCAGGATTCCAGGCAGGAAAAATTCACTACCTCATTAATGCACTAGGTATTCCACCCACCTATTTAGCATAACTTAAGGTGAACATGCCTTCCTAGGGGTGGTTCTATAACCAGAAGATTGACCAGTGAAACTGGAAAGATGGGTCTTCCAACAGATAGGCTAGAGATTTTATAGTTTTGACCAGTTAAACTTATGGGGCTATTTGCTACTCTAACACTCACAATGGCCAAGTAGAAACAATGTAAATGTTCACCTGTGGATGGGTGGATAAGCGAAAGGTGGCAGACAAAGAGCCTTTAAAAGACAGAGAATCGAAGGTCGGGTCATGGTGGGGCAGAGGTTGAGAAGATGGCAAGGCAAGGCTGGGTATGGAGAGGCCGGGGCTTCGGCCAGGCGTGGGTTCTGCCCACGGACATGCCCTGCTGCGGGGAGCTCCCATTAGCTGGGTCGCCGCAGCGGCTCCAACGCAGGTTTTACTTCTTTATTCAGCAAAAATATGGATTCAGAAAAGCTCCAAGGAAGGTTGAACCTCGAAGACCAGATACAGGATCAAGTGGTGAATCATAGAAAAGAAGTGCTTTGAGCCCTCCTATAGAAGAGACAGTCTTTACCCTTCTCCCTACCCTTAAGACCTCTTGGGAAACCTTTATTTTCACTGTTGGGTTTACAGGCTGTGCATTTGGATCAGCTGCTATTTGGCAATATGAATCACTGAAATCCAGGGTCCAGAGTTATTTCAATGGAATAAAAGCTGACTGGTTGGATAGCATAAGACCACAGAAAGAAGGAGACTTCAGAAAGATTAGCAAGTGGTGGAATAGCCTAAGTGATGGCCAGCATACTGTGACGGGTGTCACAGCTGCAGATGTCCTTGTGTTCTGCTTATGGAGAGTACCATCACTACATTGAACAATGATCAGATATTTTACATCCGATCCAGCATCAAAGGTTCTTTGTTCTCCAGTGTTGCTGTCAACATTCAGTCATTTCTCACTTCTCCTTATTTCACATGGCAGCAAATACTATGTTTTGTGGAGCTTTTCCTCCAGCGTAGTGAACATTCTGGGTCAAGAGCAGTTCGTGGCAGTATACCTATCTGCGGGTGTTATTTCCAATTTTGTCAGTTATGTGTGTAAAGTTGCCACGGGACGATATGGATCTTCACTTGGTACAGGTGCAATCATGACCATGCTTGCAGCAGTCTGCACCAAGATCCCAGAAGGGCAACTCGCTATCATCTTTCTCCCATTCCACCTTCACAGCAGGAAATGCCCTAAAAGCCGTCAATGCAGTGGATACAGCTGGGATGATCTTGGGATGGAAATTTTTTGATCATGCAGCACATCTTGGAGGCCCTCTCTTTGGAACTGGTACATTACTTATGGTCATGAACTCATTTGGAAGAACAGGGAGCCTCTAGTGAAACTATGGCATGAAATGAGGACTAATGGCCCCAAGAAAGGAGGTGGCTCTAAGTAAAGTGGGGCTGGCCAATACTGCTGTATCCAATCCTTTCTGCTGGGAACTCACAGCCAAACCCCTGCCTAGAAGATACCCAGCATCCAGTTGCCCAGTGTTTTAAATGTCTCCAGCACATATCTTCTTAGGAAGCAAATTATGGCAAAGTTGTGAAATAAATGTTATATCTCTAGTTTGTAAAAAAAAATTTTTTTAATTAGAAAAGAAAGACAGAGAATCCTGTCACATCCTAAAACACAGAGGGACTTTGAGGACATTGTACTAGGTGAAAGTAGCAGGTCACAATGAGACAAATGCTGAATGAGTTCTTTTATATGAGTCAGGTTATTCGAATGCACAGAAAGAGAGACTGTTATGATGGCAACTGAGGCTTTAGGGAAGGGGAAAAGGGAAGTTGTTTAATGAGGAACCAAGTTTCAGATTTCTAATATAGAAATGTTCTGGGAATCTGATTCGCAACAATGGGAGTATATATAATGCTACTGGACTGTTCATCTAAGAAAGGTTATATGCTCCTGTAATCCCAGCATGGGGTGGGGGGGAGGCTGAAACCAAGAAGAAGGCAAGTTCCAAACAGTCTGGGCTGTCTATTGAAACCCTGTCTCAAAAGCACAAAAATACTGTGAAAATTATAAATTTTATGTTACATATTTTTAATCACTATAAAGAAAAAAAGGAATAAAGACCCTTCAGCATCTCCCCTCTGCCTTACAGATGACAAAGGCAAAAGAGGGTAACTAATTCATCCTGGGTTGCTGAGTTCATGGACAGGGAATTGGAACCAGAACCCAAGACCTGTCACTTACTGTTGGGATCCATCCCTCTCTGTCTCTGATTCTGTCTTTCTGTCTCTGTCTCTGTCTCTGTCTTTCTCTCTGTCTCTGTCTTTCTCTCTGTCTTTTACTCTCTGTCTCTCTGTCTCTTCTCTGTCTCTCTCTCTGTCTCTGTCTCCCTTCTCTCTCTCTCTCTCTCTCTCTCTCTCTCTCTCTCTCTCTCTCTCTCTCTCTTCTCTCTCTCTGAGATGCTGAGGTAATGGAAAAGATGAGGGAGGGACAGTGACATTCTGATGAACCTGAAAGGGATAAAGAGTCTCCTCTGCTTATAAATATTTCTGCTCCTGTGCCCTTTCTCCAAATCTCATCAGGATTATTCAGATCAGCAAGCTCCGACAGGCCACCCTGAAGCCTCGAGACACTCCAGAGCTCACAGAGTCTGAGGCAGGCGGGAAAGCTTTTCTGTTCCTCGGCTGTTCCCCCTGTAATTTACAAGTCCAGACAGTCCCAGAGGAAAACAAGAAAAACACAGGGGCCCACTTTAAAATGAGCTCAGTGTGGGGTCTCTCCTGCAGCGTAGGAAGCAGCTAGTCAAAACTTGCTGCCTCAAGGCAGGCTTCCTCATTCCCTGCTCTGAACCAAGGACGGAAGTCTTTCTTCCGGTTTAGTTTTCCTTTAGCTCCTCATTCCAAATTCCATGGAAGAGACACCAGGAAAAGCTGGCCCCGGCTCAAAAGAAGCAGAGATAAAATGCAGTCCTCTATTTTTGCAAGGGTGATTCCGTAGGTTGTCCTCTATCTTCCAACAGAAATTTCTTTAGTTTCCATGGAAACAGTGAGGGTGATTAAAGATTCCTTACAGGACGTCTGCAGGATTGGTTCTGGGCAGTTGGTACTGGCTTCCAGAAATCTCATCAGGTTCAAAGTGCCAAAGCTGACACCACCTCACTGTCCCAACCCTGCTCCTCTCCTTTTGATGTAGAGACATGGCATATGTAGAACACCCCTCCCAATTCAGAAAGTGTCAGGAAAATCTCCCTGCATAAATACGTCGGGTGATGAAGATCTAAATAAAACATTTTGGCAAGGACATTTCTAAAGATCTTTCCACTGAGAAATATTTTTTTGTTTTCAGCAACCCTTCAGAGTTTAAACCAGGATGCCTATAAAAAGCCTTCTGCGTTCTCTTGAGCGCTCTTCATGAATCCTCAGGAAGGATGGAATAAGATGAGGGTCAGAGACCCGGAGCCTGTGCCAGACACTGAGATGCCAGCTTGGCTCTCTGTGCTGGTGGTGCAGCTCAGGGCCCCTGCCTCCTGCCTCTCCTGCTGGCATGGCCTCTGCCCAAACTCCTTAAGGGAATTGGCTGTGCTCCTGGCTTGCCTCACCTATGTTTCTGCTAGTTACCAAACAAAGGGTGGAATCATTTCCATACCCAGTTTCCCAGACAGTCACAAGCATGGATCCATGAACCAGACACGGATAACTAAGAAGACTGAGCACGAAGCCCTCTAGACAGGATTCACCCACATCTGAGATGCCATTCCTGTCTCCAAGACACACTTGTCATGTAAAAGCCAATGAGCCATGCAGGAAACATCAAGTGTCTCTTGTTCAGAGCTGACCCTAGAGAACATGGACCTTCCTGAGCTCACACCAGGCATAAAGTGGGGAAAGCAGACAGGAGTCAGAAGACAAGAAAGTTTGGTACATCCAGCCTCATCTCCTTTACTCCTCCACTAAGAATCCCTGTCCTCAAACTTCAGAACTCAGCTTTGGAGCCTGAAACCCAGGAACCAATGCTCTGACCATCTGAGGCTCCTCCTCCAGGAGCTCAATAGAATTTCACAGATTTTTCACAATTCCATCCTACCTTGTCCAAGAAAATTTAAGACTTAATATCTCATAGAACACTGCGGAAATAGGGTCCCTAGGGAATGATTAGACCCAAAGGCCTAGGGAAAAGTGGGGAGCATTAAAAAGAGGGGAAAGAGGGAGATTATTTTGGGGCAGGAGACAAGAAAGCCATTGGAGGAGGGCAGAAAGTAAAGAACAGCAGCTTGGAGGGAGACAAGAGGGAAACCATTGCCCTAACAAGGTGTTTCTTCAGGGTTAGGGAGAAAGCCTACAGAGAGCACTGCGAGGCTGAGGCTGTTGATGGTTTGCTGGTTACCGGCTTGGGAGGTGGAAAAAAAATTGCATCCATAATTATATCATCCTCTGTATAAAGCTGAGGACGAAAAAAAACACCTTTGTTCTTGAATCGAGACACTTAGTTTTATTAAACGAATCTAGTCCTGTGCATCTAAGAAGCCATATGCTCTTACATTTCAAAGCTGACTTGAGTCTTCTTGTCTAGGTCTTATGAACACAATGGAGCAGTTGGGAATGGGAGACTGTGAAGCAATTGGTACTTACTGAGCACCGGGTTTGGTGCTTTATATTCAGGACTTTTGAACTCAGAACCTTACCTCACTGTGGTGGTTTGAATGAAAATGTCCCCCATAGGCTCCAAGTATTTTGACATTTTGTCCCCAGATAACAGCGCTGTTTTGGGAGGTTTTAGAAGGTGTGGCTATCCTGGAGGAAGCACATCACTGAGGGTGGGCTTAGAGAGTTCTTAAGCCTTGCCAGATCTCCAGTCACTCTTTTGTTTCCTGTGCCTGGTGATGATGTGAGAGCTTCACTTCTGCTGCTCCTGTTCCAGCCACCTCCAGCCACCATGCCTCCCTGCCATGACAGACTGTAATTACCCTGGAATCGTAAGCTTAAATAAACTCTTCCTTCTATAAATTGCTTTGGTCAGTGTTTCTATCACAGCAACAGAACAGTGACTAATATAGTAATTGGTACCAGAAGTGGGGTGTTGGCTGTGAAGAACCTGACCATGTGGGGTTTTGGAAAAATGTGGAAGACTTTGGAAGTTTGGGCTAGAAAAATGATTGATTGCTGTAAGCAGAGCTTAACAGGCCATTCTAGTAAACACCTGGAAGAAAGTAGTGCTTCTCTAGTAAACACCTGGAAGAAAGTAGTGCTGAGAACAATGTAGTTCCAGAGGAAAATAAAGACTTAAGCAGCACTTGGGATATTTTTGCAGAGACTGGCTGGAGTCTGCCCTCAACCTAAAAGCTTGCCTGAGGCTAAGTTGAAAAGCAATGAACTAATTTCTCTGGTGGTAGAAATTTCAAGACAGCCTAATATTGAAATGGTGGCATGGATATTAATGGTGAATATTATGCAGATCTACAGTGGAAAAGAGAAAATGGGGCAAAAAGAAATACAGTTTGGATTGAAAAAGAGCACTAGGAAGATAAATGTTGGAGCCTTGGCATGTGCTGGAGAGGATCCCATTGATAAGGAGATTAAAGTGACTAAGGAGGGGCCTAGAGATTCGGACTTAAACAGTGGAGAGAGTGCCTCCAGGGCAGGACCACACCCAGTTAAGCCTCCAACGTGTGAAAAGAAAATGCTGCAGGGGCCATGGAAGAGAAAAGTTTCTAAAATGGCTACAGCAGACTGGAGTCCACCCTAAAGTTGCAGTCAAACTTGGTAGTGATGCTCACCTGGTGCTGGCTTCAGAGGCATGAAAGATGGAAGAGTGAAGGGGTCATCAATTATTCCTCTGAGGTTTCAGAGAGCCTGGGCGGGCAGGCAGTGTGAAGCAGGGATTCCCCTGCCTAGAGAAGGCCCTGATAGGCCATTGCATGAAGCTGTGAAGTTGAAGCCTGGTTGGCAATGGAGAGCCCAAGAAGTTTGTGATGCCAGCGCTGTGAGGCATCTGCCAAAAAGACCTGCATACAGGGGGTGGTACAGCACAAGAGAGAGATGTGTGTTGCACACAGCAAAGCTAGAGAAGCTGAGCCACCTAAGCTCTTTGGAAGTAAAGTCCCAGAAGTTGGACATGGAGCTAATGGATTCGGTGTTTGCCCTGCTGGTTTTCGGTCTTGTTTTGGTCCGGTATTTCCTTATTATGCCTCCATTCCTCCCTTTTGGAATGGTAATGTGTATTTGGTTCCACTGTATGTTGGGATTATGTAATTTGTCTTTTGATTTTATAGAGGCTTGCATTTTGCATTTTATATGATCATAAGCCTATGGGGGCAGGGAGTGGAATGTGGTGGTTTGAATGAAAATGTCCCCCATAGGCTCCAAGTATTTGGATATTTTGTCCCCAGATGATGGAGCTGTTTTGGGAGGTTTTAGAAGGTGTGGCTATCCTGGGAGAAGCACGTCACTGGGGGTGGGCTTAGAGAGTTCTTAAGCCTTGCCAGATCTCCAGTTGCCCTCTTGCTTCCTGTGCCTGTCTGATGTGAGAGCTTCACTTCTGCTGCTCCTGTTCCAGCCACCTCCAGCCACCATGCCTCCCTGCCATGATGAACTGTAATTACCCTGGAACAGTAAGCTCAAATAAACTCTTCCTTCTATAAATTGCTTTGATCAGTGTTTCTATCATAGAACTGTGACTAATACACTCATTCATCCCAAATTGTGCTTCTGCCTTCCTCCCCAAATGCTGTTCCAGTCATAGTCTTCCCCGTTCTGGTTGGCAGCAACTCTACTCTTCCAGTTGCTCAACCAAAGACCTTGGACTCACATTTGACTCCTCAATCTCACCCTGATCCGACCTATCAAGAAATTCTCTTGATCTACCTTCAGAGTATAATCCAGAATATCAACCCTTCTCCGACCTCTCCAGCTACCACCCTGACCCAGACCACCCTCATGTCTCCCTGGATTCCTGCAATACACTCCTCACTTCTATCCTGCCTGGGGACTAACTTATCACCACAGTGTCTGAGGAATCTTTTTAATATGTCAAATCAGGTTACTTTATGGCTAAAAATCAACAATTTCCCATTTATACAGAATAAGAGCTAAAGTCCTTACATGCTGCAAACACTCTGCCTCCTACCTGAACCCCTTCTTTCCTTGATCCCATCTGAAGATACCCCCTAATCTTGCTGCTGCAGTCTCACCAGCCTCTTGGCTTTCCCTTGAGTATATTCCCACTTCAGTCTTTACAAAGCCTATTCCTTCTGCCTATAATTCCTGTCCCTTCATTTTGTTTCCCCAAGTCTTTTCTCTAACATTCCATTGATGAGATTTTCCCAACTACCCTACACAAGTGAAAACTCTCCTCATATACACTGTAGCCCTCTCTTCTGCTGTATTTGCTTTCCAGAGCCTGTATACTGCATTGTTACTTATGTCTCTAGAACGTAAGTTCCTTGAAGTTAGGATTTCGATCATTACTTTATCTTCTTATTACCCAGAATGGTACAACATACAATGAATGTGTGTGGAGTGAATCCATGCCTCATTTCTCCTCCAAAAAGTCAATGAGTTGATGATTCTAGCCTAGGTCTATACTTTATCCAGAGGCCACACTCTCACTTTTCAGCTATGGACATGACATCGTGAGCTACGTGACTTGTCTTCCAGAACATTAACTCATACTGTCCAAAGGCAATCCCTGATTTTAAGGTTCTGTTGAAGTAATAAAAGAAAGTTACAAAGAACCCAATGAGTCAGTGGAGAATTCTCCAAGATACAGGAAATTTCAGTTTGGTCCACACAGTTCAGATTCTTTGAGATAGCCTTGAACTTTCACCATTTGTAGAAGCTATGTATGTGAGCACACACACACACACACACACACACACACACACACACACAGTGCTTGGAAGAACTGATGTTACAAAATTCTAGTCAACCAAAAAGCCATCTTAACAGGGTGACTCCTGTGGGAGGTAGGGCATGGCATTTAGAAGTCATGAGAGGAAAAAAGTACAGCTGCTGAATTTGAATGACAGAAGAATCTAAAAATAACAGGATATTCCAAGATGGTTTATTTGTCACGTATTTCAAGTTAAAACAACAAATTATCAGGTTGGGGTAGAGGTGAGGGTAGCTACAGTACCACCTGCTATTAGTATCCTATCTTTCTTCTTAAGAGCACATAGTTTCTTCTGTCCTGGTTTTTTAAAATAATTGTCACTGAATTTACCCGTTCACATGTGAACTTCAAGCTTTTCTACTCTTTTGGGGTTTTTTTGTTGTTGTTTGTTTGTTTTGGGTTTTGGGGGGGGTTGGTTTTTTTTTTTTTTTTTTTTTTTGGTCTTTTTGAGACAGGGTCTCCCTGTAGCTGGCCTGGAACTCTTTATGTAGACCAGGCTGGTCTTGAACTTCTCTCTTAACTTTTCAGCCTAGTCCTCTTCAAATGAAGATGTGTTTTCTCCTGGGAGTTAGGGAGGGGGATGACAATGATCTATTAGTGTGCCAGAAACACCATACATCACATCTTTTTGTTCCCCAAACATGAAGTCTATATCCCTATTTCACATAGGAGGAGAATAAAGCTCGAGTTAAGTGACTTGTCATAGCCACCTGAATATTTAAAGCAACTCAGGACTGATGAACCCCAAAGGCTCTGCCCCTTCAACCTTGCAGTGTTCCCTTTTTCCTACAGTGGTAGCAGAGGGGCCAGCTGTTGATGGGCATTAAGTATGAATTAGTCTCACCATTTAACCTCTGACCAATGAAATATATAATATACAACTTCTACTCCTGTAGACCTATTTTCTTCCATCAAGGAAGTGGGAGTTCAAAAGAGTGGAGCTAGCCGGCATGGTGGCACACGCCTTTAATCCCAGCACTCGGGAGGCAGAGGCAGGCGGATCTCTGTGAGTTCAAGGCCAGCCTGGTCTACATAGTGAGTTCCAGGACAGCTGGGGCTACAGGGAGACCCTGTCTCAAAAAGACCAAAAAAAAAAAAAAAAAAAAAAAGAGTGGAGCTAGCATGAGGTGGAGTTTGTCATGAATTGGTTTGGGTCAAAAGAAGTCAGACTTGATCAGATCCTCAAAAAGGGCCTTTTCTAGAATCTTGTGGCCAAGGCTGCCAATCAAGCTATAAAGCATAACTTTTTACAAACTGGACTGGGAATATTGCACAGTCAATTGAGTATTTGCCTAGCATGTACAAAGCCTTGGGTTTGATTTCCAGTACTGCATAAACCAGAAGAGGTGGCATATGCCTGTAATCCCAACTAGAGAGGTAGAAGCAGGTGGATCAGGAGTTCAAGGGCTTCCTTAGCTACACAGTAAGTCTAAAGCCCAGCTGAGTTACATGAGATGCTGTCTCAAAGGGAAAATAAAATACTTGAGGTTTTTCACAGTCTTAAGTATCTCTACCCATTAAAAGTCAGGAATGTGTAATACCCCACTCTGGTACCAATTTCTGTTGGGGGACCCTGCTGCTAGGGTTGTAGTTCTCCATGTCCAGATAGCTCTAAGGGGCTCAACACTATATGAAAGGACCCCCTTTCTCAGCGGGGGGCCTCCTGCTCTCTGCCTGACTTACCTGGAAAGTACTGCCAAGCACGGATGCCTGACCTTATTTGGAACATGACCTTTGGCATAGTTACCTGGAGTAAAAACTACCCCCAAGTTTTTTTCTATATGATAATTAGGCATTGCCCCATAGTCGGATGATAGCCTACTGCCACATGTAAATAAAGCATACTATGAGCACCTGACCAGCATTGAGCATTGGCTACTGCCTCCACACTATATTTTCCCTGACCCCCACTGAATAAGCGGAGCTGTTTCACTGAATCTGGAGCTGTTTGTATCACTGAATCTGCCTCCCCAGAAGGGCTTTCTTCCATCAGTGCTCACTGGCCATCCTGACCCCGTTCGTTGCTTCTGCTCCCTTTGTCCTTGTGGATCAGTGGCCAATGACCCACGAGGGGAGGGAGAGACACCACAAATTTCTCTTTTAGTTACTTTCTATTGCTGTGCTAAAAACACTGACCAAAGCCAACTTGGGGAGGAAAGAGTTTCTTTCATCTTACATCTTCCAGATCACAGTTCATCACAGAGGGAACCCACAGCAGGAACTCAGGACTGGAACCTAGAGACAGGAGCTGAAGCACAGATCATGGAGGAACACTGTTTACTGGCTTGCTCCCCTGGCCCATGCTCAACCTGCTTTCTTATATAATATCAGAATACCTATCCAGAGGTGGCACTGCCCACAGTGGGCTGAACCCTCCCACATCAACAATCAAGAAAATTCCCCACAGACATGGCCAAGGCCAGTCCAATGGAGGCAACTTCCCAATTGAGGATCCTTCAGTCCAACTAAAGCTATCCAGCATAGTATGTATGATTTCTGATTCATCAGTCAGGGTGCAACCAATTGCTAGTAATAGAAAACTCAAAGTGGCTTAAAAACAAGAAGATTTATTATCTTACATAGAAAGAAGTATAGAAACAGGGTACCTCAGAGGACTGAATTAGCACTATGACAGATCAGGGTTCAGAGTTCTCACACTGCCTCTCCACCATCCCCTTATGATGACTGGTCTTTTTAAGGCAGACTATTATAAAGATCCCACAATGGTTGGCCCATTGTGGGGCAGACAAAAACAACACAGAGATGACAACCTTCAGAAGTAGAAAAGGAATTTATGTTGGTTTTCTCTTTCAAAGCAAGACAAACTTTCATCATTCCATGCTCAGCATGAAAGTACTATAGCCACCTGGGAACATATATGCAGTACAGAGTATACAAGAAAAGCCCAACTACACATTAAACTTCAAGCCTCTGTTTGTATCAAATCTGTTAACATGTCATTGTCTGAGCAAATTCCACAGCAAGGCCTGTAGCTAAGGAGTAGGGAAGCTCCAGCTCCTACGATGTGGCTGTGATGAGGGTCCGGATTATGTACTATCACTACACGGAGTAAGGAGCTGGGCCTGAAAATTAAAATTTCCACCTATGGTTGTATTAGGTAGAGTCCTGTGACCTTGCCATCCTTTAGGTACAGAATAGTTTAACATCGTCTGTCTTTCATGATTTAGTGCAATATCATCAGTAGAATGTTTGTGTATGTGTGGAATATGAATTGTGGAGACCAGAGGTTGACATCAGGTGTTTTTCTTTATCTCTTTCCACCGTATTTTTTGAGACAGGGTCTCTCACTGAACCTGGAGCTCTTCAATTGACCAGACTTGCTGGCCAGTGAGCTGCAAGGATCTGTCTCCACATATACACCTGTACTACCCCGGCACTGGTGTTACAGCTGCACACAGCTTTACATGAATGCTAGGGCTCCAAATTCATGTCCTCATGCTTAATCAGCAAGCACTTTACCCACTGAACCATCTCCCCATTCCAATAGAAGTAGAACTTAACTAGGCCTTTTGCTTGTCAACTATTGGAACTCTGCAAAACAAAGCAAACAGGTAATATGCCTTAAAAAGCAGAATTGCTAAGCACACAGGAAGTGAAAAACATATAATTGTCTCTGAAATAGCAGTTTGGCTCTCCTTAAGCAGAGTCACGCTCCATTTGAGTTAAGCAGTTTAAAGCCTGTGTGAGAATAAACCTTCAAAGTTGATGCCTAATATTTCTTCCTAGGGAGTGAAAAGTATTGTGGGCCCAGAAGCTGTCTTAATTTCAGATAGAACTTTAATTACATTTTAAGTTTCATTATAATTGTGCTTTCTGAATAAACTTTTCTCCAATAGAATCATACTAAGAGAAAACTCTAATAAAAATTTCTTCCCTTTATCCCTTTTTCCCTACACCACATATAAATGAACGCATGAACTTGATTTCTGATTCACCTTTTGTCATGCTCAACTCCTTGAAATAAGTGTCACCGGGTATTCTAGTTTGTTTCTCCATTGCTGTGACAAAATACTCTGACCAATATCAGCTTGGGGAGGAAAGGGTTTATTTGACTTACATCTCCCAGGTCACAGCTCATCACTGAGGGAGCCCAAGGTATGAACTCAGGACATAGTTGAGTGTAATGTCTGTTACTTATACCAAGTGGGTTCTGACAGGTACAAATGGTGTTGGAATGGATAGACTCATATGGGAGTAGAGCATAGTCAGATCTGTGTGTCAAAACCCTACAATGCAGAAGACCTGGGTTTGAATCCCAGCACCCACATGGCAGCTAACAACTGTCCATAACTCCAGTTCCAGGGGATCTGACAGACTCTTCTGTCTTCCATGGGCATTGCACGACATGGGTGCACTTACCTACATGCAGTACACACATACGCATAAAACAAAAATAATAAAATTTTTTAAAAAAACTTTGCAATGATTGGAGGAAGAAAAGCCAGTATTTTGGTTGTGTTACTTCTTATCTTAGATGACAGTGGGGCCAGAAATATAAGAGCTGTTAAACGTAGAGAAAAGCTCACTGGCAGATGTTAATAATTTTTTTAAAACTGGGTGATAGACACAAAAAGGGATTTAGGTTTGTACATTCCCAGATTAAAAACAAAAATACTCCTGGCTTGGTGTTGACATGTCAATAGTGAATGTCCTGCATTCAAAGGACAATAGCTTAGTACTGTGGAGTCTGAACAGCCAAGACAGTCATGGTGACCTGCTGTTTCTTGGTACCCAACTTCCTGAGATGTTAGAATGCAAGATTTTACCCTAGACAGACAGACATGTGCAAATTGTTTACAAATACATGTTGCCCTGTGTGATTTGTCTACTGGAAGACAGCAAGAAGCTGGACTTTGAATCTGCTCAGGGAATTGCTGTGGATGACTGCTGATGCCTGCCCTTCAGATTCCCCTACTTTTGACAAGGCCCATTCTGACATTTCTGCCTCCAACTGTTGCAGTTTGCATAGCAACAGCAGGCCAAATTGATAATTTGAGCAAACTGTACAGAGTTAGGAGCCATGGGACGATGACTTTCACTTAACAGGGTCTGTTGAGACAGCCAAATGGTGGCTCCGGGGTGGATGCCAGAAAGTCAGTGTTAGGGATGGTAGCAGAGCAATCACAAGACTGTATAACCGGCAGGGACTGCAGAAGCAGTCAACCAAGAGGGAAAGTCTGCCCTTTTAGCTCAATGCAAAAGACAAAGGAGAGAATTTTGCAACATGGGAAAGAAATGTGATTTTGAGTTGTTGTACTCTGGGTATAGAGTCCTCTCTTGAGACATAGTTGGTGCCCTGTCACTGACCCGTGTTTTAAATAATGATCACTGACTGAATGCAAGACCTACTGATAAACCATGCAATGAAGTTCTTTAGTGCTCTGCCCCAGAGCCAGCGGCCTGCTATAGCCTGGCTTACTCTTTGCTGCCTTCATATTTTTGAACCTCAGTTTTCTTGCCTATAATATGAGGATAAAGAAGGCTAAAAACAAAAGAATGAATACTGTATGATTTCACTTCTATGAGCTCCTCAGAATATGCAAATTAATAGAGACAGGAAGTAGAATAAAGGTCATAGGGGTCAGGGGTTGGAGGGAAAATAGGGAATTGTTGCTTAATGAGCAGAGTGTTTCTGTTTGGGATTGTGAGAAAGTTCTAGCAATGAATAATTGTGATGGTTACACAACAATATGAATGTGCTTAATGCCACAGAATTGTAGATTTTAAAATGAATAAAACTGATATATATTCATAATTTTATTTATCTATTTATTTAAAAAATAATTTACTGAGAATTTCATGCATGCATATAAGGTGTTTTGGTCAAATCCATGCCTACTCCCTCCTCTCCAGCTCCTCCCATATCTCCCCATCACCTTTTTCTGGTAACTTCATGTACTCTTTCTTCTTCTTTGATTTATTTATTCATTTTTATGGGGCTTTTGCCTACTCTAACATTGCCCCCTCTCTAAAGAGGTAATCCTAAAGTCTTTTAAGGATTAGAAACAAGCTCCCAAATACTTTCGACAATTTTGGCCTTTGGAATGGAGTATGTTGCTAACAGGCCCAAGGACATTTTGACTTTTAGCCAAGAAACTGGCTACTTTTCTTTGGGGCCTTTTTACCCTAACTGCCTAGCCAGTTCCTACCTCCTATTCTTATCACACCATCCTCTGAAGAGGTTACCCAAATTGCCAACAGAAAATCGGGACACAGATCGCTATGGCTTCTTCCATGCTGAACAGGGACACAGGGTGAGGCAGCTGGAGTACCCCTTCAGTGGGTCTATCTAAAAGACTCCCAAATTGCATAACTCTTATCTCTAGGGGGAAAAGAAAGTCCTTGAATCATGAATAGGAGATGCGAAGGAGAAGTAAAGGCAAGAATAAGTAGTATTACAAGTTCTAGACAGGGAACTAGAAAAAAGGCAGAACAGGGCAATTTTCAAACGTTCATATGAGAATCCATTCGAATTTCTTGACAAGGGCTTCCAAAAGCATCCCTCTATGGGGTTCCTCCTCATTTTTCTTTTGTCTTCCAAGGCTGGACTCTAGAGTGATGAATTCAGGATTTTCTTTCAGGTATTTTGAAAGCTGCTGGAGTGGTTAGAATCAGTGTCAGTTCCCTCTCAAATGCTTCTAGATAGGGGGAGAAAACAAATTTATCTATCGTTTTAGAACCGCAGCTGGTTGTCTCCCTTAGCTACAGGTAGGCACTACAGTATTGGAGACCAAGATTTGAAGTCTTACATCTGAGCAGCACTTTCTGGTTTGGAACAAAATCATCAATGAGATAACTGTCTAAATAACTTCTTTTATAGACTTAAGCCTAATGTCTGGGAAGTGTAATCCCTTGAACTCTTAAAGAAATAGACTGATGACTTTACTATTTGGTTATACTTTCCTTTTGGTGTTTAAGACCATACAGTTGGCCCAAATAAATCAATTTATTTTTACACTTAAGGTCATTTGAGGATCTGTTCCTCAGGGCTCATATGGGCTTGGGAGGAGCTCCTGGCTCCTTTCTTTTACCAGTTCCGTCTATGTGAAGATAAGTCAAAGATCCTGCTTGACCATGTCTGGCTTCACTTGGAACCATGAATGAGATGTTTCCTCAGAGTTGACCCTTCTCTTTGTAGACTGGACATTGGTTCAAGTATATCTTGTAGGGTCTTCATGTCCTCCCTGAACAAGAGGACAGGTGGCTCACTGCAGTTACAGGACATTTTGAGAGATGTTTCATAGTCCCCTGGAACTTAGTTGACCTTGGAGGGCAAGTAGCAAAAACTGCCCTTTAAGTCCCTCTGACCACATTAGTATAAGACTCAAACTATGTCTGTTAAACATCTAATAATGTTAGTTCCACCAGTCTGGTACTTTTAATTACCATGTGCTATGTAGAAAAAGTAAAAAACCACACGAAACATTCTCGGATATACCTTGACTAGACATATATTTTGTTCCTTGAACTAGTTGTATGCATAACTTGTCAGTCACTTGCTTAGGCTTTCTCATTTTTTCTATTTTGGAAAATATCTCCAGTCCATATCCTTTTAACATCTTTTACATTCTCATTTTCTTTTTAAAAAAAATATGCAATATAATACCATTAACAAATAAACTTTCCATGTGTTGTGAAACTTCTTTTCCTAGGGATGCTAAGCAATGCTTATTCCCTTTCAAGGTTCTAGTGTCAAGCCAATGTTTGATTAAAGTTTTACTAGGGAACCAATGAATTTACTGAGCTTACTTATCAAAATAACTGAGGGGCTGCTGAGATGTATGTATGACCTGAGGGTATGCACACTGGAAAGCCTTTACCCAGCGTGGGTCATGCCTTCTCTTCCTAGCCTTCCCCAGATTGTATACTTGAGCTCTCCCCAAATCTAGGAGGCCATGTATGATTAGGGCTAAATTGCATACAGTTAGCTAGGAAGAGTGGCTGGATAATGTGGTAAGGATCCAATGACCCTGCTTGGCCCTCCTTTAATGAATGAGCACAACTGTCAACAAGCCCAATTATGACAATGCTTAGTGACAAGGCTCAGCTGAAGTCGTGATGATGGTAGTTATTTCATGCAGAAGGGACTGCTGTGTAGCATCATCTTATTTAAAAGGATCTGGAATTTGAAAGGATCCAAAAATGAGGGAGAACATATATCATTTGTTTTTCTGAGTCTGTGTTACTTAGTATAACACTTTCTAGATCCATCCATTTATCTGCAAATTTCATTATTTCATCTTTCTTTACTGCTGAATAGAACTCCATTATATAAATATACCACATTTTTTTAAGCACTCGTCAGTTTAGGGGCACTTAGGTTGCTTCCATCTCTTAGCTATTGTGAGAAGAGCAACAACAAACATGGTTGTACAAGTGTCTCTACAATAGGATGAGTCCTTTGGGTATATGCCAAGGAGTGGTATAACTGGGTCAAATGGTAGGTTCATTTTTAGTTTT